>NW_007246712.1:77723-124256 GCF_000164805.1 Carlito syrichta | reverse complement strand
CTGAGGTGAGTGGATTGCATGAGCCCACAGGTTCGAGACCCGCCTGGGCAACTTGGCGAGACCTCATCTCTACAATAAATCAAAAAACTAGCTGGGCCTGGTAGCATGTGCCTGTAGTTCCAGCTACTTGGAAGGCTGAGGTGGAAGGATCGCCGGAACCCAGCAGGTCGAGGCTGCAGTGGCCGGGAGCGGCCACTGCACTCTAGTCTGGGTGACAGTGTGAGACTCCAACTCAAAAAAAAAAAGAAAACGCTCTCAACTCTTAGTTATGCTTAGAACCACAAACCTGTACATAGCTGGAGGCTTGTTAAATACAAACTAAAACTTATTGAAGAGATTTGTCTGGAAGAGTACTTTTTTAGCTTGATTTGCTTTTAGGTTTAATTTCATATGTGCCCATTCATAAGTCTGTCTTTTTTAGGTCATGCTCTCAGTGGATCTTGCCATGCCTTATGTTGCCATATAACCACAGCTGGGCTGGTGGGTTGTCAAAGAAAGACTCGACTTTCAGAGCTTGCAGCAAGGCTACTCTGCCCCAAGATTTCTTGTGCCATAATGCTCTTTGCAGCTCTTTGGCAATCCTTGATTTTCTCCTCACTTCACCCTAGTTGCTAAAACCTGGCTAGGGATGTAGAAGCATTTGAATCTTCCTCTTTGTTTTCAGCCTATATTGTGAATGCTGGCAACATCTCTAGCCACTGTTTTGGTCCTCTGGTGGCCATCCTGGTGACAGCATTGTTAAACAGAAAAGGACTTGTTAATCAGTGTAAAAGGATTTTAAAATCAATTTCAGTCATTTTTAGAACTACAGAAGTTTAAGAGGGAAGTGAAAAAATAGTGAAGATGGTGGGAGAGAGATTTAGTAAATCTGTAAAGGATGTGTGCCACCGCAAGTGTTTCTGATTATTGATGCTTCCAAAACAGAATCTCCTGTCTACGGATGCTGCTTGGTTAAGTGAGAAATGCCTCCTGGATATATAGGAAGAAAGGAAAGGAGACAAAACATCAGCGATTCAGAGTCACAGGAATTCAGCCAGTGGGTACTGGGAAATAAAAAGCATTGGATGGGAGGGCTATGGTGTGACACCTCGGAGATGCCACGATACCAGCTCTTGGAAAGTTGCCTGTTGTTTTGTAGGACTTTTTCCTTGTTGGAGGGTAGGTTGGAAAATAGTGACTTATTAAAAGATATTTGCTGTCTCTAGATATCTTGCATCTAGAATTTTGCTCTTACCTTTTATAGATTTCACAAAAGCCAAGTCTGTCTCGAGCTTGAAATGGTCAGGTTCCTGCCTGAAAGAGCATGCGTGTTAGGGACCTTGGTGTCAACTTGTAGCGCAGATCTAAGGGGAGTCTGGCTTTGAGTATGCTGACCATTAGGCGTTTTCCATATCGTTCACTGTCTTTTGGGATGGGGAGCCCATATCCTCCATACATATGAGCAAAGGTGGAATAATATTCTTAAGAAAACAGTTTTTTAATCTTCTGAGGTTTCTGCCTCCATATTGAATCCTGTGGTAACCTCTCTTACTTACCTCTATCCTAGTTGCAAAGAAAGACATCAGCACCCTGTAGCTTCCCTTCTTGATCAGCCTTACAGTAGTACATCCCCTGAATAGCTAACGAGAAATGGGATCAGCCACCTGGTATGTCAGAAATCAATATTGAAGCTCTTTCAACCAGGGATCTCCATCCCAGCACTTGTGAGAATGCCTGTGCTTGTGGCAATTGTTCAGCCAATGTGTAAAGGAAGCAGAGGCAGTTTTTCAGCATTAAGACATTAGAGCATTTGGCAGTCATGGGTAACAGGCCTCAGGCATATGTCTGATGTCTCACAGTAAACAGTCATGGGGGTGGGGGGGGCATGCCTTTTGTGCTTAGTTTATGAAGTTTGATCAGAGGCCCTAAAGGTATTATAATGAAATTATATAGTAAGTATGTGTTACATGTGAGCACATGCATGTACCCACATGAGATGTGCAGCTCTAGTATAGATGAAATGACTATGGTCGTTCCCCTTCATCTGTAGCTTTAATTATGTGGGACCGAAGCCTGGATGCATTAAATGGAAAATTCCAGAAATAAACAATTCACACATTTTAAATTGCACACCTTCCTGATTCGCCCCATCTAGTGATAAAATCTCACTCTCCAGCCCAGGATGTGAATCATCCCTTTGTCCAGTGTATCCAGGCTGTATATAAGTCCTACCTCTTCGTCACTTAGTAGCCATTTCAGTTATTAGATTGACTGACTGTTGATGCTGTCATAGTTATAATTGTTCTATTTTATTATTAGTTATTGTTGTTAATCTCCTACTGTTGCTAATTTATAGATTAAACTTTATCACAGATGTATAGGAAAAAACAATATATTTAGGGTTCAGTACTATCTACAATTTTAAGCACTTACCAGGTGTCTTGGAACATAGCCCCTGTGGATAAGGAGATGCTGTATTATGAAAATACTGCACTGTTAATTATCTTTCAGTCCTTTTCTTTAACCTTTACTAAAATGTATTGCAGAAGCTTTTCTTTAGGGGTTTACTTTATTCCGAATATGTGCCCACATGTGTTTGCCTTATGGAAAATATTCTGTTTTGTAATCTCCATGGACACCTTAGTGACTGATAAAATGTAGATAGTTTTTAAGTAGAAAATATTAAGCTAGAAGAGCTAGATAAAAATCCGTGAGCCAGAACTACTGAGCTATCAGTTATCCTTTTTCAGATGGAGAATGAAGAGGTGGGTATGTGAGGGAGAGTTATGGTATTATCCCCTATGACCACTCTTGATAATGCTGGGGCTCAGAACTTGATACTCCAAAGGCTGATGTTTTGACATGCAGAAAAGTCTTAGAAGCTGCCTGGTAATCATGGTCCCTCTAACTTTCTGTCCCCCCACCCCCCACCACAACTCCTCCAGGCTCAAGAAGGAGGGAGCAGTTATCTCTGAAATTTTGTTTGACTAAGAAAGCTTCTTTCTAACAGAAATGCAGTTGTTTTAAGTTCCCTACCTAGGGACTTCATCAGATAGCCAGGGCAGATGAATCACTAGAGTATAGTGGAGACAAGCAGACATCACCATGCTCAGATACATTTTTCATCGATTCTTCTGAGGTCAGCTCCAAGGGATTAAGTGGTAGACACTCTGCTTAATAAGACCACCTTTGTTCGTGTGCAGCACCACCCTCCACCTTCTTAGTCCATTCTTCCTCATGATTTACTGCCCCTCAAAGGAATTGTTGCATTCCCCATCTCCTCCACCTCCCATGAAAAAGAGTATGTAAGCTTCTGTACTACACTGGGTTATCGGGTAATCATTCTGTAATCCCCACGCCCCATGCTATGCATGTTAAAATAAAAATTTATATGCCTTTTCTCCTTTTAATCTGCTTTTTTCCCTTTGATTTTTATGGAGCTTTCAGTGGGTAAAAGATGTTTCTACCTTAACCCATACGATGTCTCTATCCATTCAATCCAGAGTGTATCTGTATATGCGGAAGGCTTTATTTTTATTGTCATAGTTGAAATATGCATTACCTTTAGCTGTGATTACAACTGGACAGGCAGATGCATAACACATAGTTATGGTTTGCCCATGAAGAAGCAAGTTCAGACTGAGTGTGAGCTCATGCCTGTAACCCGAGCACTTTGGGAGGCCAAGACGAGAAGATTACCTAAACCCAGGGATTTGAGACTAGCCTGAGCAACGTGACGAGACCGTGTCTCTATAATAAATCAAAAAAATTAGCTGGTCATGATGGCACAGACCTATAGTCCCACCTACTTGCAAGGCTGAGGTGGCAGAGTCACCTGAGCCCAGCAGATCAAACCTGCAATAGCCATCATTAGGCCACTGCACTGTAACCTGGGCAGCGGGGTGAGACTCCAACTTTTAAAAAAAAGCAGCAGCAATAAGATCAGCCTTAAGAGGCTCTCTCTTCATGGTTTGGCTCTATAGAAAGTTAGTGGGTGGTTGGTGCCGATTGGAAACAATTCAGTCTTAAAGAAATTAGGGCAGATCAAAGGAGGCATGCTCAGGGGAGTAGTCTGACTTGAAGTGTCAGAGCCCATAGGAAGGTTAGGTGTGTTCACACAGAGTCCAAGCTGGGTGCAAATGTCCAGGTGGGAAGGTGGCTCAGTGACAGGGCGTTCAGCCTGAGCATCCACTCGGGAAAAGGTTGATGTCAGTAATACAGTGTTGGTTACACTCAAAGGGATTGCTCCTGTTAGTAAAAGAACTAAGGATAAACCCTGGTTCTTTGCTGTCAGAGGAGGTAGTTACATATATGAAAAGGAAGAGAACTAGAGTGAGCTCTGTCCTGTAGTGGTGAATTGGAATTGTAGATACTTGTGTGAACTCATGGTATGTGGGTTCAGGTTCTCCAAGGAGCAAGTGCCAAGGATTGGATTTGCAAGAGATTGACTCATCTGAGGGATGATGGGAAGGGAGCCACTGAAAACTGGGAGAGCCCTCAGACAGTAGTGTGGGTCAAACCCCCTGTAAAGAAGGACTGGGGGGTGGTGAGGATGGCGGAAAATTGGATAGGAAAAGTCTAAGTTGTGGGGCAATTCTAAAGAATTTCCTTCTAGCTGGTAGGGAGTCAGAATTGCCCACCTGAGGAGTCCCATATCTGTTAACAATAGACCTGCCTTAGGACCTCTGCTGTGCTCAGCTATTGGCTGGGAATAGCTGTTGGGAAACATAGTCTTGGCTGAAAAAGCAGTGATGGGTTTCAAAGCACAGGAACTGAACTGTCAGTCAATTATGCTTCCTGCAGTTGTCGATCCAAGAGGTGCATTTTCATGACTGCCACACTTGGTTTTCAATAGATGTAGAAATAAATATAAGTAAGTGGCTAACTCCAGAGTTGGGGAAGACAACTCAAGATAAGCCTGGAACATATTGCTGTGCCAGAAAGCAGAGAAGTTCTCAAAGAGGATGGGAGACTTGTCCAAAGGACACAGAAGCCAGATTGTCTCAGTTCCCAGTGGCCAAACTGGGAACAATTTGAGCATCAAAGTAAAGAACAGCAGGGTGAATTATAACTGTTTGGACAAAATGAGATTCTATGAATTCATACTAATACAGATAAGTAAATTAATAACTCAGGAGTTTGATGAGGGATAAGATTATATAGTTCAAAATGTCTCCCCCCAAAATACCTATTTATTAAAAGAGGAAAAGAGTAACTTTATAGCAGAGAAACTTGTACACTCCCCAAATCAAATGATCAAGATTAGCATCATCAATAAATTATGCATCAGAGTATAACTTTTAATATGATGAAGAAGCAGCAGACAAGCAAAAATAACTGAACTGTACTCTTCAAAATTGTCAAGGCCATGGTAGTAAAGACAGACTTAAGAGAACTGTTCCAAACTAAAGAGACATGACCACCAAATGCTGTACTGTATTCTGAAGTAGATCCTTTTTCTCTAAGTATTTCTTAGGAACACTTGTGAGTAGGTTTGTGAATTCGATGGTAGTAATATATCTGATTCTCCTCATTTTTGAGTATGTAGAAAATTGTGCTCATTTTTAGGAATTGCACAATAAATTATTTGAGGTGCGTCCAACAGGTAGTTCCTCTCTAGTGGTTTAAAGAAGAGGGTTTAAAGTTGTCCAGCATGTGCAACTTTTCTGTACGTTTAGATGGTTTCAGAATTACACATGCACAAATGCACATTTTAAAGTAATTTTAACACTTTTAGACAATTATCTGACCTATCAATATATTGTTTGTTACTTCCAATATTGGTAGAGGTGGGGAAAGCAGACAAAAATTTGAGCCAACAACTAGAGTCTACTGTCACTGAGACTTTATTCCTTAGGATTTCTGTTCTCTTGTATGTGTATTGGACACCTTTTCTCTGTGTTGTCATAATATAGGACCCCACATGTTATAATGGGGAAGTATGAGCTGATTACAGCCTGCTTGCTGTGGAAAGAAGTGGGAAGGGAAGATGTCAACTACACTTGTAGATCTTCTGAGCAAGCCTTGTTGCTTGTTTTTTTTTTTATATCAGTAACACCTGATCATGCCTAGTGGAAATTGTTCACTTTTAATAGAACCCTATATTTCTCTTTTAGTTTGGAGAAGGATTTCAATCCCAGGACTAATTCTCTTCGTATTTCTAGCTGATACAAAAAGAGATGACTGCTAAACTTCCAAGATGGTCAGGTCCCTTTTTATATGCTGATTGTGAATTATCCATTTAGGCCAGATGTGTAATTGGAGTAAAATTACTGATACACCCAAGAAAACAGAACTTACAGATTTGTCTAAAGCAACATAATATCATAGCACACAATTTAATGTTCTCTTTTCTTATTGGACAACTGCTCAACACACGAATGTCGGGTTCTGAGCCATCTTTAGCCTGGGGAAAATCTCCCGACCTTTCATTAGCAGCCAAAAAAGATGAATGAGACAGTCAAGTACATGGATCTGTTGCACTCTCCTTCTATCCCTTTCATTTATTTTTTTAAATTGAAGTATCAAGAGGACTGGATTTAAAAAATGTGGTACATATACATGATGGAATACTACGCAGCCATAAAAAAGAACAAAATCATGAATTTCGCAGCAACCTGGATGGAACTAGAGTCTATAATACTAAGTGACCTCTCACAGAAACAAAGATCTGAGTACCATATATTCTCACTCATATAGTGGACCTTGATCATCCAATGCACTACCATAAGAAAATGACTGACAGTGGTGGGAGAAACAATGGGAGGAGGGGAAGGGGGTGGGACTAATGGTAGTAAACATCTGTCTGGGGACGGGGAGACACCTGTTATCACCAAGGGGGCCGGAATGAAGCATATTTGTATACCTAACCCTTAACTATACCCCACAATATCAAAATAAAAAATATTGATAAAAAAAATTTTTAAAATAAATTGAAGTATCAGATAATTGGGAGGAGAAAGACAAAAGCTGGGAAGGCATGTAGAAAGTGACTGTCCTTGACTCTATCTGGGCAAACTAGGCTAGGAAAATAATGTTCCACTGCTATGTTTCCAAAATGGTCAGGTGTTTTTCTTATACTTTAAGGAGCACTTCAGATTTTTCAGGATGTTTTAAAACAAAAAGGAAAGATTGTGTTTCGGTTGTGCTACATTTTTAGAAAATTATTTTTTAGTATTCTAGATGAGCTAAATAATCTCATTCAGAAAATCATTTGCAGTCTACCTTATGCCAAGCATTGTGCTCAGTACTGGGGTACAGAGCAGGAAAAGTGTGGTCTCTGGCCTCCCAGAGTTCATCACTTACCAAGAAAGACAGTAAGTGAATAACTGCCACATTGTGTGATGGTATGTCCCATGGGGATGCACCAAGAAGGCAATACATGTGATTCTCACATGCCTGGCATGTAGTAAATGCCCAGTAACGACAGTTATTATTATTTCGTGTATTTTTACTCTCCCTACTGCTGAGTACCAGCACCACAACTGTTCCTCCAGGAGAAATCTATAATTAGGGATAAGAAGCTGAGAGAACATGGCTTAGATGCTAAACTTTAAAGGAAAGGGAGAGGAAAGTAGTGGGCAGAGTGTGGAGGATCTGGGACTCTCAGGCCTCAGCAGCTCCATATGGCCGGTCTTAACTGGTTTGTAGACATTTGCTGATGGGATAAAGAGGGCAGGGCTTGGAAGAGCAGGGAAAGATTTGTGGCCTCGTATCTTTCCTGGATAGGCAGGCACTCAGTAATTCTATGAATTGATTTGAACAACATTAACAGGAGTGGATCCTTAAACATTTGTGTTGGTTTGCTTAGTATTCTCTAGCTTTTTCTAGAGAAACTTTTCATGTGAATTTTTCCTTACCTACTCTGCTGTTCCCACTTTCTCCTTCAGACTCCATGTATTGACTGCAAAATGTCAATGCTCAGTAATTCAAAATGCAGTCACAAATAATTCTTTGTCCCCTTGGCATTTAAAACTGCCCAGGATATCTCAAACTGTCAAAAGTGGAGTTGTCACCCATGCCACTCCCCGGCTTTCTCTGTTAGGTGGAGCCTCTCTCTTTCCCTGTTAAGGCTCCTGGTGACAACCTTAGTTAAATCCTCACCATGTATCAACATCTACATCTGCTGATTTGGGGCCGTTGCCTTCTCCATGCTGCCAAACCCAGTTCTCGGAAGATGACAGCATTTGCCAGCACACTTCTGTGGTGACTCAGGAGACAGGATGGCCAGCAAAGCAGCCTCTTTGTGGGAGTGGATTTTGAGAAGTGCTAATTCCGTGGCAGTTTGGAGATATTAATATCGTGCTGGCAGTAGATAAACAAGCAATAGAGGGGCATATAATGAGAAGATAATCACTCTCAGCATCTTTTCTTCCTTTCTCTACCAGCACGTGTTTTCTTCTTTTTAAAAAGTATGCTCTCCTGGGTTTTGATGAATAGAACCCTAAATGGCTTAAACATGCTCAGACCATGGTTAGTTCATCTCTCAGCAGCCCCACAGTATGACTTTCTAAGAACCACTCGTGTGTTAAGAGTGAGCTACATTTTCAAACAATACTAAATCATAGCATATGGCACAGTAGCCTAGTGCTCACCATACCCTCTCCCCAAAGGGTAGCGAGCCAGATGGTTTGAGTGGGGCCTTTGGTGTAATTATGACAGACACAAAGAAAGACATAACCACCACTCTCCCGTAATAATATCATGCCTCTTGCTTTTCAGTATTTGCTACAATTAATTATACTTAATTTTTGAAAATCTGTTTTTGCAGTTTGATTGTTCATAACTAAGTTCCCTTTCCAGACTGGGAAGGAACCATGCAAGTGTGTCTCATTGGGTGTCGTAGTGTTATTTCTCAGGCATTCTTCTCTAGCTAATAGATACAGGCCACTTAGAGCAGCACTTCTCATTCCCAAGTGGAAGCAATTTTCTTATTCTGGTGAATAAAAAGAAGAGTATATGCACTTGAGAATTGTTTTTTGTTAGATTCTAACCTGATGTCTTCTGTAGGCCCCTTGGAATATTGTTCCAAAACTGGTCATCTCAGATTTTAAACTTGTAACTTTCTTTGTTGCCCCTCTCAATTCATTTTTCATGAAGAATTTCCTTTTTACTAGAATGCTTCCCTCCCACCTGCCCTCTTCTCTCCAATTCATTCATGGTTCCTAGCTTCTCCAAGCCCCCTTTAGGTGGAAGATCCATGCTCCGGAGTTATGAGAAGAAAAACACTTTGACTGTTCTGGTAAACTAATGCTTCTAACATTGCTAAACTAAAACAAGAAATTTTCTAGTTGTTATATAGGCTAAAACGGAGATTTTGAGAAATTTAGGTCATGCTTTTATGTGTTCAGTTTTTTATCTGTGTGCCTAATATTTTAGAGCAGACTTTTCTTGAGGGTAGTGACTTGTTTATAACAATCTGTAAATAGCCTGGCCTAATGTGGGCTTTTTACAGATATTTTCTGCTAGTTTTAATATATGGATTGATATAGCATCTGACTGTACTAACGAGAAAAATGCTGAGCTAGGAAACTTTGTTATTTGACCTTTTATTTGGATTTCTAGCTTAGCAACTCATTGGTCTTGAAACTTTGCCTTCTCCCTCCCTCTGCCAGAATGTGTAAAGACCTCCAGGTGCTAACTTATTATTTCTGTTGACTGAGCCCCATATGCACTTCTAGTGCTCACTGACCTATCTTTTCTTTTGCAGAAACATCGCTGAGGCTCTTGTCAGCAAGGGTCTAGCCACAGTGATCAGATACCGGCAGGATGATGACCAGAGATCCTCACACTATGATGAACTGCTTGCTGCAGAGGCCAGGTGAGATGAAAAAAACACACTGGGACCCACGGCTCCACTTTTTCTTCTTTTCCACTATCGTGTGTATACCTGAGCAGAATGTGTTGGAGTACATTTTTGGTATACCTGAGAAAGCTTGTATTCTTTTATTATTCCAGATTTTCCCCCTGAAGAGAAAGACACACTTTGAGCTTGCAGTCTAACTTTGGTTACATATACTTGGGCTTCCATTTTTTCAAAATATGTAAAATAGGTATATATTAGATATGTTTTCCCTATGTGGCTTCTTTAGTTTTCAAGAAGAAAGCATGGATGAGCCCTTTATAAGATATCTTTATCTTATTCCTGAGACTGCGAAGCCCTCCGAGGAGAACAGTGCCATTGCCCCTGTTTCTTACCTCTGGAGGCTTCTGTTCCCAGCCCCTCCCATTCAACACCTCTAGACCTTTTGTCATGTACAAAGGAAATGAAAACATTTCATAGGAAATGAGTTTTGGTTTCAAACACTTTTGAGGCTGGCAGGAGAGCATTTGAGAAGCCCTGTGACATTTTACTTTTGTCCTTCATCCCTGTGACTGATTGCCCCAAGGATATGCATACCGCTCAGTAGTATTTCTTGCCACTGACATTCTTCAGGGCTCTTACTCAGGAAGACTTTTATCGCTGAGTGGTATGGTAGTTGAGTGATTTCTGGACTGACTGGGAAACAGAGCAAGAAGAGAGCCACTTATTGCTGACTGACTTGGATAGCTCAGCAAACTGCCTGGACTCAACCAAAATATATCCATTTCTTAAACGTGATCATGGGAACTGGCCTCACTTAGCAGTTTTTCAGTAGCTTCTAGGACCTGTTTAGTTCTAGGAGTTGGATGATTATCAGGTTATTCTCTACTGTTAGGAGAGGAGTGAGTTTGGGCACATGTTATCCAATCTCAGCTTCAGACTTTGTCATTGAGATCACTTCTCTTGCTCTTTGGCCCAGAACATTGCCCTGATATGTGACATTTACCTCTAACATGATGTCACATCCTGATGGATAGAGCATCTATAGAATGTCACACAGAATGTCAGCTGAGAAATCAGTCTGTCAGGCTGCTATGGGTTTTAGATTCTTTCCTGTGTTTCCCAATAGACCCTGTCTAGGACTTGATTCTTAAGTACAAAGAGTCCAATGAAAATACCCATATCTTTGACTTTTTAAGGCTCATTAGTGACCTTTGGAAAAAATAACATGATAAACAGTCAATAATTGGTGTTTCTCATAAACCTCCTCTCTTACTTTCTTTTCTCCCTACCTATATTTTCTCTAAGCTGGGTAGGCTTAAATAACCTGTGATGAGGAATGTGGCTTCACATTTCTTGGTACTGTTTGATCATCTAGCTCCTCTAGGAAATGGATAATCACTAAACTACAGGTGGGATTCAGGGTGGGTCCATGGTGGGCATATTCAGCCCAATGTGATGGCAACTTGAAGAATAGATTAAACATTTTTAGAGTGGAGCACTTAGCAATACGATGGGATATATACTTATGTTTTCCACACTGGGTTCAAACTGCCACTAGTGAATATTTAATTCTGACAGGCAGGTAAGTGTGGAAATAGTTTGCAAGGCTGCTCTGGAAAGTGAGGCCAGTATAAGCTCTCTTATTATGCTGTTAGAAGTAACCATGTTATGCTATAATGTTTAATGAGTATGCATAGATAGTGACATTTTTTTAAGTTTTAGTTTTTAAGAAGAAAGTATCCTCTTTGGTGCTCAATTTGTGCTGAAGTAATGTAACAAGATGATTACTTGCTAAAGCATTGAATTGCCCAGAGATAATTGTGTTGAACCATTGCTTTCAGGCTGATGGTGGAAAAATTGGCTTCGGGGGTCATTGCACTGTTGCAGGTTGAGTAAATGGAGAGAAATTAACCACTTTCCTAAGCCTGTGAGGTATTGCCATAAGGTAACACAGGCTTCGTAAAGAATGGGGGAAATATCTGTCATAAACTGTGAGTGGGTTTCATTCAGAACAGCATTGTCAGCGAGCCCAGGATGGTGGCCCAGTGCTATCCTTAAGATGCTAACCCCCGGGGAGGTGAAGTCAGATGCGAAAAAGATCAGAACACCTGCTGGATACGAATGGTGGCTTTGTAGCCATTAAGAAAGATTTTCTATGCAGAATGTACCACTCTTTTGAAAATGGAGTTGACCTCTTTTCAAGACCACCTGGCTCTGACACTAGTAATGTTTGAGTTTGCCTTTGTGCACAGCACTATGTTCCCCCATGGCACACTCCCATGGCCCCTTTGCTTTCTTACTGGCTTCTGTCACCTCACCGCATGTCAGAGCTCTTTTACATCCTTCTTTGGCCTCTTATGCTGCCCGTCTCTTG
The DNA here is from genome assembly GCF_000164805.1 of Carlito syrichta. NCBI lineage: Eukaryota > Metazoa > Chordata > Mammalia > Primates > Tarsiidae > Carlito > Carlito syrichta. The sequence continues at coordinate 112,098 of NW_007246712.1, read as the reverse complement.
AATATTAGCTGAGTGTAGGGTTGTTTTCCCCTAGGAAGATTAGCTGTATTTTTTTCCAGTTGAACTCTGCTTTGTGATTTTATGCTCCTGTCGATATGGTTTCTCTACCTCCCAGCTTTGCATCCTCTGCAGATCTCATTAGCGAGTTGTTTACTTCTTTACTGGGCCCTGAATAGAACCCCTAAACAAGAATGGCTTTGGTGTTGACCCCAAGTCTCTCACTGTAGGCTGTCACTTAACTGTCTTTTGTTTATCATCCTTCAGCCACTATTTAATCTTCAGTGATTGTGTATGAACCAATCCACTTTGAATTAATTTCCCAAGTAAAATTTCTAAAGGTACTGCATCTAATGCTTTGACAAAGGCCAAATTCATAACATCTGCTGCATTCATATCAGTCATTCATTCTGAAACTCTTTAGTTAAATAGTAGATAGGCGAAGAGAATGTAGCAAGGCCAGCATTCTGATAGTCCCTCTCCACCAGAGTAGCAATTCTGACAGATTTCTTTGACCCTGGCCCTAGTTTTCCAGTTTATCTCTGGATATCACTGGTGCTATCAGCACTGGTACAGAGTGCTCTTCCATTGACTTTGTTTTCCAGTGTGCTGCTTGGCCATTAATCCTTGTAGGGAGACGTTATAAGCTTTGGCGAAAGGACAGCCTGTTAAACTTGTCTGGTTTCTCAGGTCAGCACCGCTGCCTGCCTAGAAGTTGATGAGCTTTCTCGAGCTTTTTCAGAGTACTGCAGCCCCTGCTTCCTCAGCAAAGGGGTGCAATCTGCCAACCTTTCTCAGAGCATCTCACAGGAGTTCAGGGAGCGATGCGGTAGGCACTCATTGGGAGACCAGATAAGGCAGGAGGGAAAAAAGAATACCAATTTGCAGCTTGCCTGCTGCTTTCGAGCATATCCACCTGCCTGCTAGAAACAGCCTCTACCACATGAGCAGCTGTGTTCGGTTTGCTCACCCTTAAAGGCTCCTTCATTCAGATGTCCGTCAGCTTTCAGGAAACCTTCATTATGTCTTAGATCCACAGCCCATCTAGAGGAAGAAATACGTCTTTTTTGTTTAAAGGATAACTAAAATCCCCAAAAGACAGTCTTCCTTTCCAACTCAGTTGTCTATCATCAGTAGCCTCCTCCCTCACTACCTTGTGTTCTGGCAAGATAAGGTTTGGCGTTTTCTCGTCTATTCTCGAATCAGGTCTTGTTTCTCTGGTGGGCTCCATTGAAAAGCTTTTGATTTGGGTCCAGGGTTCTGAGAGCTCCATCATGTGTGTCCTCCACTTTATTCAGAAAAAGTACTTAGGTGTGGGTGACCCCTAGTTCTCTCTCACCTTCCTGAACTTAGTCTCTCTTTTTAGAGGTACCATATGGACTCCTGAGGAAGTGTGAGCCATCTTTACTGTTCTGTGGGAGCCTAATATTTGATCCCCGCATTGCCTTTCCAGAATGTCCATGTGAGTTTCACATCAGTATTTCTGGGTGACTGCCTGCTCCTCCCTGGTCTTGCTGAACCTTCTACACTTCAGGTGGCAATTTTGGCTCCTCCAGGACATAGCTCCTGTACCCTTTGGCGGTATTTCCAAGACAGTGAGTCGCCATGTGACCTTCTTACTTTCTGGAGTGTTATCCTTCCTATACTCTAGCTCATGTATTTGGTATAATACATCCAGTTTTATTTTAGAGAAGCCAGAATGTGAATTTAATGATCTTACTAAATGTTTTTCAAGTTGGGCATGTTAGGGATACTGAAGACAAGTCGGTAATGATCAGAGTCATTTCAAAGCCTGCCTGTGTGCCTACCGTCTACGTGTATTCTCCTGATGCTACCAGTAGCTTTATTTTAAAGGTAATATTTGAAGAATTCCTAGAAATTGTTAGAATCTGTGGCTCATCGCAGGAAAACACAGAAGTTACATTAGTTCAGAAGTTGGAGCTTTATTCCTTTAAGATACCTTTTAATTCTAAGATTTTGTGATTTCAAGATAGGCTGTATATATTCAGAAAAGAAATTGATGCCCCAGCTTGACTGTGGGAAAGCAATTGTATTGAACAATCTGGTGTCTGAGCAGATTTAAATGAATTTAGATTCATTCTGGACATACATAATGAGGTTAGGGTTATCTCAGGAGAAGAGAAAAGGGCAGGCTCTTTCTTATCTTTTCATGTGAATTCTATTTCTTGCCTGGCACACTGCAGACTCAGAAAACCATGGTGTTGTCCTCTGTCTTTGAGAGGCAAGCATGAGCCTGCCCTCATCTCAGCTTTGCCTTGATTCCCTATCTACCCAGTCCCCTCAAGGACTCTTTTTTCTGATTGAGCAAATGCTCTTTTTAAAAAACAAAGAACTAATGCTCTGCCTTGCTGACTTCTGCATCTTCAGGCTGCAAACCCTGTAACTGCTGGTCTTTTGCTTTTTTCCAGTGTGATTGGCAGCACCCTCCTACGGTAGACTTCTCTCTGCTTGAACCTCTAGGAAATCTTTGCTGGTATTTCCATCACAGACTTCAGTCAAAAGACTACAAACGTGTTGGTAACTCTTTCCTAATATCAGCAATATCAGCGGTCATTATTAAGAGGGATGCAGCAAAAATAACTGTTGGTAGGGTCCTTCATATCTGTATCTTCATTTTTAATGGCATTCACGTACTGGCTACCAGCAGAATGTGAAGAGGGTTTCTTGCCAGTACTTTCTGTTGTGAAGTTAAAAGATAGAACTTGAGGACTTAAATGGAAGAGGTCAGCACACTGATTTTGCAGAGTTGTGATTTGCAGATGTCTTGGTAAGAAGCAAGTTTCTGTACCAATCCATTGAGAAAATTGGCATCGGATTTGTGTGTGTTTTGAAATTTCAAAACTGATATATCCTATCACAGGGTTTAGATATATGGTTAATCAGTTCTCCAAGAAACATGTCTTTCCTCTGTCAGGAACAGTTGTCCAAGGGTGGCTTATGTCCCATGTGATGACTTTAAATTCATTTCTTCTCTTATTCTCATTTTCTTGAGTGTATCCTGGGTCCCCGGCATTGGGGGTAATAGTAGTGAACAAAAAAATTATAGACCTTTAGAAATCCTATAATCGTAGAAGGATAAGCATTAAACACTTTGAATAGTTTCTCAGGATAAGGCAATTTTTCTATTTCCTCCCTTTTCTTACCTGTTTTCTTAGCCCTTCCTCTTTTCTCCCTTTTTATTTTTAACACTGCTTGCCTTACATCTTTTTTATTCCATCTCTCATTTCTATTAAATTTTCCCATGAGAGCATCTTCCTGAAATTCATCTTTTATGTCCAGCCTCTGTTCTTATCTTCTCAATAGTTTAATGGTACAGCTTTAAATAAACCAAGATTTCTCACTTTCAATCTAATGACCTTAACAAGTGAAAATTCTTTTTAAATAAAACTAGAACTTACTGAATACTGTGAAAAACAGAGCTTTCACTTGAGGTTTAATCATAGATTCCTGTAACGCCAGGGTACTGTTGGGTCTTTAGCTCAAGCATCATAGGTAGCAGGAGTCGAGTGATTTGGCACTGGCCTCCTCACCCAACTGCATGACATCATGCCAGTGCAGGTTGGAATCCAGCATGGAGAAAGGAGATTGGCCTTGTTCTTACATATTCTGATGGCTTCCTTTCTTCTTTAGCTCTGGAAATGCATAGCCCCACTACATTTTGGACTTGCAGTGAGGTGCCGCCATCATGAGGTTGCTAATCGGATTCAGCACGTGGCAGTGGGGGGGGGGGTCACTGCTGGGGAATAGGGAAGATCAGCTATTGCAAGTGGTTGTGGTAACAGGAAAATGCATTAAAAGAGCTGGCGTGGGGAAGTGATTTGACGATGCAGCTGAATGTGGGGAAATTTAGCTTTTCCCTTTCTTCAGAAAAGATGATGCACTCAACATCCAAATAGCAGTAATCAATCTGCATTTAAGGCAGCACAAATGGCCACTTCTGGAGAGCTGTATAATGTCTCCATTTCCAAATAGTTTTCTCCTTCAGGATATTAAGAGGATCTGTTCACTCCCTCCATCCTATGCTTCTCTTTCCTCCCCGCCCCCAGTTCCTTTTGATGTAACTCAAGCCCTGAGCCTTTTCTTGATGACTAGTGTGAGGAATAGGAATTAGCTTTGTCTGCTATCCTGAGTACCAAGCTATGGGTAGTCCTGCAGTCCATGGTGAAATGTTGGACTAGTGGGAAGCATTCCTCCTTGTCTGATCTTCTCTGTTTAATCATTGTTAGTCATGATTCTGCACTGGTTGTATTTCTCCAGGGAGGAAGTTGGTCTGGACTAAACTTCCTAGATGATTTGGTCATCGTGTTCTTCCGTACCCCGGCCTCCCAAAATAATGATCAGCTACAACCACATATCAGTCCAGAACAGCCTGCCACTTCTCTCCCATCTCAACTGTTCTCTTGGCTAAGAGGCCCTTGCTCCTTTCACCAACCCCAAAATATCTGATACATTTGAAGATTTCCACACTGGGAATATAATTCCAATCCTAAATAAATTGCAACAATACAGTGATAACACTTGACCTTGACTTTCTTCAGTGTCTTATAATCCACTTTCCTAAACCAGTGGTTCTCAGACCAACAATACCATTGTCACTTGGGAACTTGTTAGAAATATGAGTTCTCAGCCGGGCTCGGTGGCTCAGCCTGTAATCCTGCGCCTTTGGGAGGCTGAGGTGAGTGGATTGCCTGAGCCCGTGGGTTCGAGACCCGCCTGGGCAGCGAGACCTCATCTCTACAATAAATCAAAAAATCAGCCGGGCGTGGTAGTGCATACCTGTAATTCCGGCTACTTGGAAGGCTGAGGCGGAAGGATTGCCGGAGCCCAGCAGGTCGAGGCTGCGGTGGCCGGGAGCGGCCACTGCACTCCAGTCTGGGCCACAGAGTGAGACTCCAACTCAAAAAAAAAAAAAGAAATATGAGTTCTCAGTGCTCTGCTCCCAGCAATCCTTCTTAACACATTCTTCAGGTAATTCTTATACATATTAAAAATTTGAGAAGCTCTGTCCTAAACAATTCCTCATCACTATAAATCAAAGTGTGTGTCCTTTTATACCAGATTAATCATTTAATCTTCATTAGAATCAGAATCATGGTGTAAGCAACAGAGGACAAGGCATGGAAGGCCAAGCTTTGGATTTCTGTACTCTGTTGTAGCTCTTTGTTCACTTTGACTCCTGTTTCTTTCCCCTTCCTCCTATTCTGCCTTCCTGACTCCCTAATTCTATCCCTTCTGAGTAGCCTCCAGCAGCTCTTGGCTAATTTAATGTGAAATCATCTTGAATGTTGCAGTGCTTGCTTGCTTTGGCTCATCTGTGGTATCAGGTGACTGAGTGGGTCGGAGAGCTGAGTCTCTGTTCGGCATATTCCTATCCTACTTTTGCTCTAATCCTTAGAAATCTCTTAGGAGGACTATAGTTCGAATAATTAATCACTGATACATCAATGCACAGAATGTTATAGCTGCTTGTGAACGGGAAATCCGCTTCATAGCTTCCTTTCATTTGCAGGATTTTTAACATCTAAATTTCTTGTAAACTCCCTTGTGCATTTCTGTTTTATCCTAAGCTGCTTCTGACTCTTCCCCCTCACGCCCTCCAGCTTTGGGCCCAGAAGTTGAGAAGGATTACTTCCCATTCCTCTTGCTTTTTCATTAAGTTCAGAGAGCCAAATCTCTAGGGTATGACAATGAATTTTTTCCAGTAGGTCCGAGTAAATGTAGTTCACATTGGAGAACCATTCTGCAAACTGAACTTCATCTAACTGTTGCTTTTCACTCAAAGACACATTAAAATTTTCTGCAGGCCAGTCACAGTGACTCAGCCTGTAATCCCAGCACTTTGGGGGACCGAGGCACAAGGATTGCCTGAGCCTGGGGGTTCGAAACCAGCCTGGGCAACGTGGTGAGATCTCGTCTCTACAATAAATCACAATAAAAGCTAGCCAGGCATCGTGGCTTGCATCTGTAGTTCCAGCTACTTGGAAAGCTGAGGCGGAAATATCAACCAAGCCCAGCAGGTCAAGGCTGCATTGACCGTGAGTGTGCCACTGCACTCCAGCCTGGGCAACAAGAGTGAGACTCCAACTCAAAAAAAAAATTGTCTGCAACTGATTTGTTCATGTTACAGTAACAAATATTTTATCAACTGTATTGGGGATATAAAAAAACAACAACACATGATCTAGTGGTGATTTGGGTGAGCAAGCAAATAATTACAAACATACTTGCAAAAGATACACATGGCTTTCTAGGATGTATAAGGAAAGGGACATCCAAATCGAAGGGTTACCCACAAATAGGGTGCGTGAGGCAAGGCAAAGAGCAGTGGAAAATAAATGCCACTTTCTTGCCCTATGATATAGCAGTTCCTTTTCTCCAGGAAGTAATTAGCAAGCTGCCTATCAGTTTGTCTTAAAGGTACTCATCATAAGTTGGTTACGATGACTCAGGCCTGTAATCCCAGCACATTAGGAGGCCAAGGCAGGAGACTCGCTTGAGTCCCAGAGTTTGAAATGAGCCTGGGCATCAAAGCAAAACCTGGTCTCCACAAAAAAATCAAAAAATTAGCCAGGCATGATGGCACACACCTGTAGTCCCTGCTACTCAGGAGGCTGAGATAGAATAGAAGAATCACTTGAGCCCCCCTGGAGGTCGAGGCTATGGTGAGCCATGAGCATGCTACTGTATTCCAGCCTGGGTGACAGAGTGAGATCCCAACTCACATGCAAGCATGCATGCATGCATACATACATATGTACATAATTAGCTGGGTGTGGTGGTATTTGCGGTGAGTTGTGGTTGTGCCAATCCATTCCAGCCTGAGCTACAGAATGAGACTCGGACTCCAAAAAAAAAAAGGTGATTCCTTGTGGCATTATTTATAATAGTAGAATTATTAAACTCACATAAATATTTAGAATAGGAGATTGATTACATTTTGAACCATACATTCATATATAATGAATTTGCTGTGCAGCTACCTTAAATGATATAAAGAAATTAATGACATGGGAGAATTACCATTTAGCTGTTGTTTCTGGCAGGAAAGAAAGAGCCTGCAAAACCTTTTGCTCAGTGGTACAGTTTTTAACAGTATAACTGGATGAGCATGCCTGTTATAAGCACTCTAAAAACATGCTAAGGATACTTTTTTTTTCTCATTGTTTCCCCAGATTTCTTCTGGTGAAGAAGAAATAATCAGTAACTTGCATAGAGAAAATGGCCTCATTTTGTGGTTAGGACAGCAAAAACTATAAAAACAATGTCATTGAGGCAGTTTTAAGTAATCCTACCTTCCTGGGACCTTGTCCTCTCAAGAAGACTTTAGACTGCTAATGGTCATTGCTACCGAGCTCTCTGATATTTCTGTGATCCTGATCTGGAGTGGTAGAGACTACTTGCCATTTGCAAGTGTATTCCCCTCATACCGAGCAGTGGGTTGGCTGTTCTCTGCCATGGAATGCAGAATCCCCTCCCGTCCTTTTCCCAGCAGATACATTGTCATACCTGGCATAAAAGCGTATATCTTCATTTCTTCCTTATATTAGCTTTAGACGAGATAATGACCCAGAGTCCTTTGTTATTTGCTTCCTTCGTAATTTCCTCATAATACCTACTGACTCATTAGGCCACCTACCTCCCCTTGACCATAAGACTCAATCTCCTCAATTCCGGTCTACGCGCTCTCCTTTTCTGCCTTTCTTATCAGCAATCTTCATTTTTGTTGAAAATGCAGCTGCATAATCTCAGCAACTCCACGTACCATTCTGTACCTGCTCCTGCTCTGTATCTTATTTTCTAAGTGGTGGGACCCTGTTGCTTCCTCCGGCTGCCAGGGAGTCAGTAGAAAGGCTGAAGAAATTGTGAATTACTGCCAAGTTTCATTAATGCCTGTATTTGGTTCACACTGAAACACCATATTCACCAATGTGACCTGCAATACAATGAGAAGTGCTTTAGAAAGTCAGCAAGTTTTTCATTCTTTGTTCTGCTTTTTAACCTTTTCTATTAGAATTAATTTTCTCTTTTCCCCGAGTCATTTTTCCTTGATTGTCTTGTAGGAGTTCCTCACAGTCCTGCCACTTGGTTCTGCTTTATTGTTTGCAGTGGTCAAAGCTTTGTTCCCACTCACTGCCACTCAGATTCTTGCCCACCTCCTCTAGTTCCAGAGGAAACTTGGTGTGGGATGTGGTGCTTTTGTTCTGGTTGCTCCTATGCTTCTGTTTTTGCTCAGAGGCCAGGCTTTAAACTCTTCATCCCTGGAGCATAATCATGAAACTGTGCATCAGCAAAGAGCCAGCCAACCTCATTCTTTTGCCCTTCAGTCACATCAGCATTATCTCTGTCTCCGATTTGAAATATCAGAATTCTGCATTAATCAGTTACCAGGCAGTGTTCAACTTTCCTTAGGTACAGTTTAATTGAACTAGATGACCCTGAGTTGAAACCATTATGGGAACATAGCTCTGTGTAAAATACCATTAAAAAATGTAGGGACAGAATCCTTGACCTCAAGGTGCCTACAGTCTAGCTCTAGGAAAAAAGATCAATTCCTGAAGCAACTTGAAAGTCATATGTTGCAGTTTATAATTGCATGCAGAACTGAGTGATACTCCATATTACATAATAATACAGCCATTTCAAAGGAGTTCATCTAGAACCCCAGGTTAAGAATTTCTGTTGTGACAACTCATTTATGATTGTAGTGAGGTTGTGGCTACAGATACATGATACCTTTTTTCATTCTGTGCTGGAAGGACTGGTTGGGTCAAAAGGGAACAAAAGCTGGGGGACACACATAATCAGTAACTTGCGTGGAGAGAATGGACCTAACTGAATTAGAGTGAGTAATATGGAAATCAAGTGAATACATACACTGGGCCACATGATAGCGGCCCATGAAAGCATAGCATAAAGAATTTCTACATGATTTCCCAGGCTGGCGGTCTTAGTTGGGAGTATGAGTCAGGGAGTGAAATGATGGTGCAGATTTTTATTGAGAAGTCATGTGGCAGTGGTGAGCAGTGTTCAAGTAGTTGCGGTATTTGAATGGATTGAGTGAATTCAGTTAAAATATTCCTGATGTTATCTTGGAAATAAATTGATGAGGGCCAAGGTGAGGCCCAACAGGGTTACAGATGGGTCAAGTGAGCACAGTTACAAAGGAAGAAAGTGTTGGATGTAGGGATAAAGCAAATGCAGAGGTAAGGGACATCTTGAACCCTGGTAGCCAGGGAAGCATTGTTAACGAGAAATGGCAGATGAGACTGTTCAGGGGCTCCTAAACTCTCAGTTCTGTGGTCTCCCTTGCCCAGCACTCCCTGCTACCTCCCTATTGCATGCCATTTCTGTTTCTATCACTTTATTTTCCTTAGATCCCTTTTATGTATGAAAGTAGTTCTTTTTGGGAAACTCTTTTGAAAGCGTCTGCTCCCTCAGAAAATTCACGTATATACTTCAGAGTTGATTGTAGGTGTTGGTAGCATCCTAGCTGATGCTCTCTGTGTCACCAGATTAAGAATGCCTGATGTGACAGCCATTTTCTAATAGTGAAAAGGTTGGATCTAACCTCAGATTCTCTGAATTTCTTTGTAAGCACACAAAAATATTTGTCCAGAATGACAATCTGCCACTATTGAATTGGTGGTAAGAGCGAGGCCTATTTGTTGGCCCAGGTACTGTGACTGTGGTGCTAAGACTTTTACTTGGAGAAGATTGGCCTTAGGATTTTCTGGGTGAGCTAGAGAACACAAAACCTAAGAGTGAATTTGCATAAAATGTATGCCATCATTCTAGTCCTGTTGTGCTACGGTCATGAGGATGATCTCGCTGTAACAAGGTCCTCATCTGCCTTTGCAACGTTGTGGGTTTTGTCTTCTACAGAGAAACCAGCAGCACCTAATAGGTGAGGATTTCAGACTTGTCCGTTTAAAGAGAGCAGAGGTTTTCAGTAAACTGAGTGGTCTCCCGGAAGCCACCTAGAACGCTGAGTTTATCCCTCTGCTGCCCTGGGCCCCATAGCACATACGTGGATATATAGTGACTTTTCCTGGTTGGTGGTGGCTTTTGATCATGATTGACACTGGTAGTCTTCGTCATGTGTGGAATGCTGCCTTTTGAGAAGAACACCTCTGAAAGGAGCTTGCTGTGTTCTCCCCACTGCTCCCCTTCTCCTGGCCAGCCTGAAACCAGCCTGCCTTTGTGAGGAAGCGGCTATTAAAACAGCCACCACAGGAGGACTTGAGGAGTCAGGAGTTTCATTCCTTGCCTAATGAAAAAGGATGCCGAGCTGTGGTGCAGCCTGCAGGGAAAGGCAGTGTGGGCAGGGAGTTCATGTGCGTGGTGTGGCACAGGCGTCGGTGGAGGCAAGGCTGCCACCTGCCTGCCCTCCCATGCCACCAAGACGGGACTCCACAGACTGTCCCAGAGAAACTGGGTTCTGTGAGATGCAGAGCAGCATTCCTTGTTTCCAGCAGATCCTGGGTCTCCATGTCACGTGTCCTCGTAGCTGGGAACACATGCATCCACTGCCCTTTGCAAAGGGCTGAGGCAAGGCTGCTCCTCTGGCTTCTGTTTCTTTCTCCTTTGAGGTACATGCCTGCGTTTCTCCGTGGGCGGTTCCCCCAGATAGTCTTGAGGAGAATATCTTGCTGTGACATCAACCTTCTGTCAAGCCGAGGGAGGTTTTCGGAGACGGCTCACTTGGGGTCATTTCTGCAGCAGGTTGGGAACAAGAACCAAAGCAGCTTCTGCACCCAGGGAGAGAGCTAAGCTGAAACAGGACATTCTGCCCACTTCTCACAGGCTGCTTATACTCTGTAGTCTGGGGGTGGTACACCACTCAGGCGTTATGGCACTTCCTAGGTGGGCATTATTTTAATGTAGTGGTTAACTACTCATTGTTAACTTTCATATTTGTTTCCCTTTTGTTAAGAATTAACAAAATAAGAACTGTCTCTTAGCTTATTATATATGATGTTACAATGCTGCTTTCTTGCTGACTCTTGAATGTGGCAGAAATGGATCTAATTTAATGTGTGTGTATATTTATATGACATTACATTGCACTATACTATTATATTATATTATATTATATATATTTTAAGAGATAGGGTTTTGCTTTGTCACCTAGTCTGGACTACAGTGGCACAATCAAAGCTCACTGCAGCCTCAAACTTCTGGGCTCATGTGATCCTCCCACCTCAGCCTCCCATTTAGCTAGGACTACAGGGTGTGTCACCACACATGGCTTATTTAATTATTTAGAGATGGGGTCTTGCTGTGTTGCCTAGGCAGGTCTCAAACTCCTGGGTGCAAGTGTTCTTTCTGCCTCAGCCTCCCAAAGTGCTGGGATTAGAGGCGTGAGCCACCTTACTCAGTGTAATCTAACAATAATATTTTAAGTGTAGAAAAATTAGTCTTTGAAAGTTTGTTCAAAGCTTATGCCTAAATACAAATAAGTATCTGATAAAATGCTTGTTAGGAATAAGATAGAGCATAAATGTGGTTTTTAAGAAAAATTTTAAGATAATTTTAAAGAATTCCCTACACTATTATCCACATTTTCTAAGTTTTGGTGTTATTTTTCCCTCTTTGGTAGCATGTTTAGTTTTGGTTAAATCTTGGGTTTCTGCTTATGGCACAGAGCTACTTTGGGGTCACAGGAGGAAAGCAGAGTTATAGCTTACCACCTCACTACTTTTGCCTCGAGGATTTTTGCTTTCTTTTTTTTTTTTTTTTGAGTTAGAGTCTCCCTCTGTCGTCCAGACTGGAGTGCAGTGGCCGCTCCCGGCCACCGCAGTCTTGACCTGCTGGGCTCTGGCCATCCTTCCGCCTCAGCCTTCCAAGTAGCCAGAATTACAGGCATGCGCTACCATGCCCAGCTTATTTTTTGATTTATTGTAAAGATGAGGTCTCACTGCCCAGGCGGGTCTCGAACCCGCGGGCTCAGGCAATCCACTCACCTCAGCCTCCCAAAGCCGTGGGATGACAGGCTGAGCCACCGAGCCCGGCTGATTTTTGCTTTCTAACTTACTGCTCAGGCCCCGTTCTATTCTTCTCATGGTGTGTGAGATGTTCTCCAACCCCAGTAAAGGCCACAAATTCAGCAGTGCTCTAACTTGAACCTGTCTGTTGGTAGCGCAGATCTGTTTATTTTGGTTGTCCTTGTTGTTAGAGGATAAGGCTGTAGGCATTTGGAGCTGCAGAAAGCATTGCAAGCCTTGCCCTTGAAGAGGATGAGGTCCGGTCATGGTAGGAGGGACTTGCCTCACAGAAGCTTCAGTCTTAAAGCCATTTATTCCACTTTACAGTAGCAGTATAGGGAGAGCCTGTTGGTTGCAGAGGAGATTATTGAAATGGGACACACATGGTGAAACAGGGCTTGGAAGGTGGCAGCATTGGATCATTAGTTGACTTCTGGCCACCATCCTCTTGTCTTCTGCTGTTGGCTTGTAAATCCCAAGGGTAAGGGGCTAACCATAAGGCGCAGCCTTGGTCAGGGACCATTAACAGGATCCCTGAGTGATAAATCACTAGACTAAATTGTAAAGGGAAATATTCCAACCCATTTACAATTCCTGAAGCTGAAGCCCTTGATTCAAATTCAGGAGGAGCCATGAGATTCAAGGAACTTTGATGTGCTCTATTTCCGTTACCATTTCAGATCAGCGTACGTGAGAGCAGGTGATTTTTATTTTCTTGTCAGTTCTGTACTTGACCTCATCATGGAGTAGAAACTAGATAGTAAGGAAGACCGTTGCTTGTTTGAGATCAGCTGAGTGAGAGACAGTTCCCCTGGGATGGAGGAAGGGAACTCAGGTGAATGGTGGAAGCCCAAGTACATAAGAACTACAAGTGGACTTTTCTGCTTTGCACTGAGCAGCCCCTCTCCAATGTGTTTGGTGCAAGTTTTATTTTTAAAAGTGATGCCCTGAAACTAACCTTGCAGAGCAGTGTCCTCTGCTCCTGCTGCTTGAGTGAATGCCTGAGTGGGGAAAAGGTGGAAATGTGGCTGCTAGTGTGAGGGCCCCCACACTGCGACCCATATCCCTGCCTAGGCAAGTTTCACTACACGTCCTCTGGAATTCCAAAACTCTAAAAAGTCTAGACCTGGAGCTCCGACTTACTTGGTGGCGAGATGGCAAAACGCACCAAGAAGGTCAGAATCATCAGTACATATGGGGCCCACTATGGTGCCTCCCTCTAAAAATGATAAAGAAGATTGAGATCAGCCGGCACGCCAAGTACACTTGTTCTTTCTGTGGCAGAACCAAGATGAAGAGATGATCTGTGGGCATCTGGCACTGTGGCTCCTACATGAAAACAGTAGTTGGTGGAGCCTGGACCTTCCATACCACTTCTACTGTCACAGTAAAGTCTGCCATCAGAAGACTGAAGGAATTGAAAAACCAGTAGAAAGTGGGCACGGTGGCTCACGCCTGTAATCCAGCACTTTGGGAGGTAGAGGCAAGTGGTTTACTTGAGCTCAGGGATTCAAGACCAGCCTGGGCAACATGGTGAGACCTCATCTCTACAGTAAATAAAAAAATTAGCCGGACATGGTGGCACATGCCTGTGGTTCCAGTTACTTGGAAGGCTGAGATGGAAGGATCCCCTGAGCTCAGCAGGTTGAGGCTGCGGTGGCCATGAGCATGCTACTGCCTGGGCTAAAGAATGAGACTACAACTCAAAAAAAAAAAAAGAAAGAAAGACCAGTAGAAGCTCCACCATTTGAGATTTCACTGACCTATAGTAATTGACTTAATTTATGTTGGGAAAAAAAAAAGTCTAGTCACCATAGTGGTAATACACCCTTGACTCTAATTTTCTTTCTCTAAACTCGGGACTCTTCCCTGCTGAAGCCTGCAGGCTGGTAGTACCCAGGAAGGTCTTGTCTCATAGTGTAGGGACCTAGTGATTTAGCAATCAGCTTTTATTCTGTGGTCCTTCATTTTACACCAGTAAGCATACCCCGGGATGCTTAGGCTTCTGTCCCTAAAGCTACTTACTACTTAGAGGATTGGGAGTTTGGGACAAACCAACCCATGGTCCAGTGTGTGGCCGAGTCCCAGAGTCCCCGAGTCCCCTGTCAAATCTTCTGTTATTACAACTGAGACTGATTGAAAATAAGACTTGGTGTCAGTTGTGTAGCACTTGCTAATTTTTTTCTACTGTTAATTGACTTTTCTATACAGTATTGCTTCATTCAAGGCAACTTATCTTTTTACCTGGGAGGAACTTATTTCCATTAGAACTGGAACACTAGATACGTATTTTGCATTCAAAATATTTCATGTGATTAAAACACTGTTACTTCTGTTCTTAAGAGTGTGCTCTTCCAGCTGATTCTTCTTTTGTGCTTGGAACAATGCCTTTAATTTGGAAACAAGTAAGGGCGACCTCTGATTACCAGGCACGCTGTTAGCAGAAACTGGCAGTCAAGTACTGGTAACTGGGCTTAAAAGAGCAGATTTCAAGGCTGGGCATGGTAGCTCATACCTGTAATCCCAGCACTTTGGGAGGCTGAGGTGAGAGGATTGCCTGAGTCCGCAGGTTTGAGACCAGCCTGAGCAACATGGCGAGATCTTGTCTCTACAATAAATCAAAAAAGTTGGACACGGTGGCACACGCCTATAGTTCCAGCTACTTGGAAGACTAAAGTAGAAAGATTGAGCCCAGCAGGTTGAGGTTGCGGTGGCTGTTAGCATGCCACTGCACTCCAGTCTGGGCGACAGAGTGAGACTCCAACTCAAAAAATAAAATAAAATAAAATAAAATAAAGAAGAGCAGCCTTCAAATCCTCCTCCATCAAATCCTCCTGCAGAGACTGGCAACCCAGCAGCGTGCAGTGTGACTTGTGTCACGTCCACTTTAACAACCCACAGTTCTCTTCCCATTTTCCCACTTTTCTATATCCCTTCCCCTTGTGACTTTTATTTTAATTGTTTTTCTCTTCTTCCTCAACAGAGCTATTAAGAATGGCAAAGGACTGCATAGCAAGAAGGAAGTGCCTATCCACCGCGTCGCAGACATATCTGGGGTGAGTCCTGTCCCTGAATCCATCTGGGTGGCTTGGAGGCTCCAGAGTGTGTCTGCATGTCTGCGAAGGACTTCAGCTTAGATGTTTTCTCTAGCTTGCTTCTTTTTGGGTGCTAAGTGGTCATTTTTGCAAGGTATCTACTTAGGCATCTATTCGGAGCCTATTTTGTAGTCTGGAAAAGCAGAACTCCAAACGTTCAGTTCTATACCTGAACTGTCTCTATGTTGCTTTTTCATTTATAATTACTGTGTTTTGAGTTTCGAAGGTACTTCTTCCCAGTTGTATTAAAATAAAATCATCTCTTTTTAAAAATCCCGGTCTAATTCTCACTATGAGTGGGAAGTCTTAAGGGTAGAAGATCAACTATAGGTTTTAGGACAAGTATAAGAATTAATCATAATTTCCTCATGACTTCTTTTTTTCTCTACTTGCCCATAAGTGGGAGAGAATGGAGAAATGTGTAAACATCCTTTGAGATGATAGATATGGATAATATAGAAGAATCGATGATACAAATGCTTCAGAGCTCCCAAATGACTGTGTCCAAAAGAGTACTTAGCAATAAGGACTTCACCCTTGAACATTTAGGATCTCTTTTCACTGAATAGATCCCTTGGTTAGTTGAGTGGGTTTATTCATTTGTTGAACAAGTATTTATGAGTGTCTGCTATATGCCAGGAATTAATTGCTTTAGGCACTGAGAATATAGCAATGAAGAAAATTAATAAGTTCCTACTTCCAAGTGGGAAAGGGAGACAATTACAATGTCAGGTGGCAACAACTGCTGCAGAGAAAAATAAAATGGACTTAGAGAATAGTGAGTAGTGCAAATACTGATTTTGATCGAGTAGCCAAGGAAGGCACCCTCTGTTCTTGAGGCACACACCATCCATTTCAACTCCCATAGTCAGTAATATTTAAGGAAGAAATCAGGTTGGTGCCATGCATATGGAAGGCCACATAGCCCAGGGGAGATGAAGGAGAAAGGGCTAGTAAATCTGAGCATGGACACTCAGGGAATTTGCCGTGGGCACTGAGAAGGATATATAGTATAAACAAAAGCATCGAGAACTCAGCCTACCCCGCAGCCTTGATGAATTGACTGTGTTATCTTCCTGCTGTGTTGTGTGTCCAGGCCTGGCCAAGGCTTTTTCTGGTGTTCTTGGAGGTTGCTTATTACAGATATGTCTGCCAGCTCACTGTTGCCTAGGTATGCTGGCATCCTGCTCATTTTAAGCCAGGAGATTCTGGTGAGCTTTTCCTTCTCTATAGCCAGTCACTGCAGATAACGGGCGAAGCAGTGCTACCTACAGCACGTTAATTGGACTTCATTCTAGAGGTTGGGGCCTCTGTTAAGTGGGTGAGGTACAGGGACATGCATCCTTGTGGCTTAGAATCTAAGAAGAAAAGTTCCGAAACCTGTAGCTAATGGCCTTTGAGCCACAGGTGCCTGTGATGTATCTGCTAAGGCTCATTTTTAATAGGCGTGACTCACCCAGTGTGATGCTATTTGGCCTATTTTCTCTGTGACTTACCCAGCGGAAATATTCTTTGGATGTATACTATTAATTTTTTTAATGTATGTGCTGTGGCATTCTCAACAATATTTTCCTTAATATTTTGGTAAAGATGTCATAATAATCAAAGGGCAATTTTTTTGGCTGTTCAGCTGTAAGAGGAAAAAAGTCATAAATACCTGTTTTGGAAAACACAGTGTGGGCTCCTCTACACATACCACCAGATATGCCTTTGCATAAGGCCCACACTCCAGGGTCTTCTGGAAGCTGAATTCAACCGTTGGGATAGGCACTTGCTTCTGGCCCGCCTGAGTTCATGTTCTTGCTTGGATTTAAGTAGGCTTTTGAGGCTGAGGCGCACCTGCCTTGGGAGTTGTCAACACCTCCCAGTGTTCTGTCCTAAAGATCTTTATGACTGTCTTTGAATCTTATACTGCCTCCTACATTGATGATTTCTGGTGCTTTCTTATTCCTTTGGTTTTTCATTTGTCTGTTCTCACTCTGTCACCCAGGCTGGAGTGCAGTGGCATGATCATGACAATTATGGCTCACCGCAGCCTCAACCTCCTGGATTCAGGCCATCCTTCTACCTCAGCACCCCAAGTAGCTGGGCCTACAAGCACATCACCATGCCCAACTGATTTTTTAATTTTTTATAGAGGCGAGGGTTCACTTTGCTCATGCTGACCTCAAACTCCTGGCTCAAGCATTCTATCCACCTGGGCCTCCCAAAGGGCTCAGATGACAGGCGTGAGCCACCATGTCTGGCCTGTTATTCCTTTGTTTTTATTATTACTTGCAATGGGTTCTGTGAAACTTATCTTCATTTGTGTTTTTATTCCTACGCCACCTACTCCCCCTTAAACTGTAGTTCAGTTTCATACCTTTCTTTATTCTCTCTTCTATCTGTATATTGGAGGATTGGTTTGTCTTAAGTTATTCAAAAATAAATTCCAGTTAAATTTCCCTCAGTTGCCCAATAAATAAAAGAGGAAAGCTTGAGCAGGTAGGAGACTGATAGTGAAACAGCTATTCAATTTAAATAGATGTCAGATATGACCTTGTCTGCCTGAATTACAAATTATTCAGCTAAGATTGCAATTTTTTGTGGCCTCTGTAATAGAGGAGTTTTTCTTTTTTACCTTTCTAACTTTCCCTTCTTTCCATCACAGTGTTAAGTCTGTGTATGTGTTGAGTGCCCTTGTCTCATTTAAGTGAGATGTATAAGTTTTCTGCTTTCTGAAGTGTGCTGGTGATTTTGCTGTCTGGGACAGGTAGGCACGTGGGATCAGACAGGCAAACAGCTTACAGCCTAATGAGGAGTAAACACCTGGGGAAAAGGCACTGCAATATTCATATATGTAATGGTTTTATAAAGGTTGCTTAATTGTGTTTTAATCTTTAACTGTGTTCCCCGCTGCCCAGATTGATTCCCCTCTTAGTTTAAGGTCATGATAAATGGAGAGCTTTGTCGAACTGTCAGTGTAGCCAATATGCTGCCAAAATAATTTACTATGAACTGGTATTTGTGCATAATACCTTTCACCATCTTCCTCTTCACCCCAGTACACATCCATGGAAGAGTAAAAAAAAGACATGTATAAGCACACATTTTGTTTCCTAATTGCACTCAAGAAATATGTGCTGGGTGTGGTGCCTCACGCCTGTAATTCCAGTACTTTGGGAGGACAAAGAGTGAGGATTACTTAAGGCCAGGAGTCCAAGACCAGCCTGGGCAGTACAAGCAAGATCTCATCTTTACAAAAAAATAAAATAAAAAATTAGTCAGCTGGGCATGGTGACTCACACCTGTAATCCCGCACTTTGGGAGGCCGAAGCGAGAGTATTTCCTGAGCCCACGAGTTTAAGGCCAGCCTGGGCAACTTGGCGAGACCTCATCTCTACAATAAAATGAAAAAAATTAGATGGGTGTGGTGGCACGCACCTATAGTTCCAGCTACTTGGAAGGATCGCCTGAGCCCAGCAGGTTGAGGCTGCGGTGGCCGTGAGCATGCCACTGCACTCCAGCCTGGGCAACAGAGTAAGATTCCAACTCAAAAAAACCCCAAAAAAATCAGGTGTGAGTATAGTATATGCCTAGTCCCAGCTATTTGGAAGGCTGAGACAGAAAGATCTCCTGATCTCAGGAAGTCGAGGCTGCAGTGAGCTTTGATTCTGCCACTGTACTCCAGCCTGGGCAACAGAGTGAAGACACCAACTCATAAAAAAAAGAAAAGAAAAGAGGTCCCCACAATATCAAAATAAAAAATATCGATAAATAAAAAAAAAAGAAAAGAGGTTATATCATGATTTCCAGGCAAATAATATGTAATTTTGTTCCCGTTTGTTAACTCCCTCTAACTAAACTGAGTTTCTACCCGTTCTCCATATCTGTTCTCTTGAATTTTAAAAAATGGTTTCTCAGGGGTAAGGGTCAGACTGCACTAAAATGCTTTGGTGTGGAGACTTAGCAAGTGCAAGACCTGCTTGGCTGACTTCGTATGAGGGGATGTCAGTAATCCAAGCACAGGGGTGAGAGGTCAGTGCTCTACCTCGGCAGGTGCAATGCCAGCCTTGTGGTAGCCAAACGAGCAGGGCTTTTTGCTTGTTTGTTTTTACAGATGGTTTTTTAGATGTTATCTGAGTGTTGTGTTTTTCCATAAGGTGGACAGAGCATCTGCATGCAATGCCAACTGAATGAACCCCCTGTTTGTCTAAGGCTTTGTTAAAAACTTGGCCTGTCTGTATCTTTTGCACCTACTTTCTGGGAAAAAAGTACTTACCACCAAATTGGTAACGTAGGTCCCGAAGAAGTTATTAGTCTGCCTTTATTTCCGATGTTTCAAGGTATAGGAAGTGGGCTATTACAAGAACGAGCCACTGCTATCATTTCTATAACAGTCTGGTTTCCTTTCAAGCCAGGATGTTCCTGTATGTGTGGAACCAACTAAGAATTTGACCGCCTTGATTTGATTTAGAGGATGGTTCTGTGGTGACTGCTTCACTTCGTCCATCCCAGTTTCATTATTAGTTGGTTTTGTTTTTTCCCTGATCTCGACTTAACACCCTCCCTCACCAGCATACAAAAAGTTGGAATGTGCATGTCGGTGTTCTTTATCTTAGGTTTCTCAGTTCTTTATCTTAGGTTTATTATTGTTTTCGCTGTAGCCTGCTCTGTAATAAATACGATCTCTTGCAGATACAGAGTGTAAAACAGGCAATAAAGTGGGGCCGGTGCATGGCTTACTGTTGTTCTGGTAGATCAGACAAATCAATTATGGCTCCAAGATTAGCGAGATCTCTCTACTCCTCAAGTTGCGGCCAGCCCTGAAATGCTGATTTCTTCCTTTATCTCCACTCCTCCTTCTTCTTCCACATTGTACATGACCAGTACTCAGTGAGTCATGGTGTATATTTGAGTTTTCCTCTGTGGCCTTTTCCTTTTCTGTCTCTTTCCTCTGTTTAGGGGAAGTTACGATGTTTGTTTGTTGATGACACAACAAGAAGATAGCATCCTCTTCAGTCTTGTTTTTTCAGCTGACTAGAATGAGAATAATCTTTCTTTTAGTATATTCTGCCTTTCCATGTTATGTAGTCCTGACAACTCACCTGTTAATTTCATTATTACAGTGTTTACTTTTTTCATCCAGGGGTCTTTTTCCTCTGAATTGCTACTGTGCTCCCTTGGTCATTTATCATATTGTATCTTGGTTTCTTGCTCATATAACATAGTTACTTTCCCATAACCTTCTCTTTCCATAACTGATTTTTGTTGGCGATACATATATTGCTGATAAAAATACTCTTAAGTCATGAGCTACAGTGATCCAACAGCTAGCTCTGAGAGGGTGCAAGAAAAAGTCAGACTTTTGAGTCCCTAATACTCATGAAATGAAGGGAATCATGAAGTAAAGACTTAAAGAGTTGGCCGGTGGGATTCTAACTTGTTTATATAAAGAATTGAAGTGTTCCTTTAAAATCGATAGATAAGATTAGTCTGGTCTTGAACTCCTGAGCTGAAGCAACCCTCTCACTCAGCTTCCCAAAGTGCTGAGATTACAGGCAGGAACCACTGCACCCAGCACACCTTCTTAAACTTGAATGGTATAGTCCTCATTTCTATGAGAGGCTTGGGAACCTTTAAAGGAGTTAGTTACCTTTCCTTTAGCTGCTTTATAGATTTGGGCCTCATTGAACGAGTAAGAAAAAAGATGAATATTTATTCATTCGGCTAAAGAAAATTAAAAGAACAAAGCGGTTTGCCCAGTAAGTCCAAAGAAGGTATGTTAGGTCAGTTAGCCCGCACCACCAGTAAAATACAGAGAATTGCACTGAAATTAGATTAAAGGAAAGTTTATTCAGAATCAGCCGGGCTCGGTGGCTTAGCCTGTAATCCCACGCTTTGAGAGGCTGAAGTGAGTGAATTGCCTGAGCCCGCGGGTTCGAGACCCACCTGGGCAACTTGGCAAGACCTCATCTCTACAATAAATCAAAAAATTAGCCAGGTGTGGTAGCGCGCACCTGTAGTTCCAGCTACTTGGAAGCTGAGGCGGAAGGATCATCTGAGACCAGCAGGTCGAGGCTGCGGTGGCTGGGAGCGGCCACTGCACTCCAGTCTGGGAGACTGAGACTCCAACTCAAAAAAGAAAAAGAAAGTAGATCAGAGAGAGAGAGAGAGAGAGAGAGAGAGGGTGGACTCACTTCTCCAAGACTGGAGAGGAGGCCAGAAGCGTCTTGCGTGACAGCGAATGCCTGAGACTAGGGGTTTCTAAAACTTCTTTTGGGGAAGGCAGGCAAGCATTCACAGGAGCTGAAGTCATGGTGTTTCTCATCTCTCTGATGACTGGATGGTGGGTGAGTCGGCCTCATAGGTGAGAAGGGCTGAGCTGAAAGACAAATTCTTTGGGCAAAGGTGTTTATTTTAATGTCATGTGACTTGCCCAGGGTTCTTTGGGCAAAGATGTTTATTTTAATGTCATGTGACTTGCCCAGGGCTCTGCTGGCCTCTGCTTTTGCTGCCCTGGGAAAGTCCCAAAGGAACTCAGAGGCAGCTCACTGTCTACTGAACCTGTTCGCCAAAGATCACGTGCTCCCTACATGGGGTTGGCCCCTGCAGGAGAGCTCATACAGTATGAGCTCATGGAAACCAGAAAAACTCCACTTTGGGCTCTGTCCTTTCAAGGTAAAAGCAGCATAATCCCCCAGGGGGTGTATAAGTTAGGTCTGTGTTACATTGCGTTTTCCCTTGTATGTCCTCTGGCCCACGTAGTTTAGATTGTCTTCTTATTCACATATGCGTTTAAAGTTCCTTTAAGCAGTCTTTCCGTTTACTGTGATCTCTGCTATTTGATGGCACCAGTGCCCCTCTGAGTGTTTTGTGTTGTTTTGTAAATAGCCCTTCACTTTCTTACCTCCCTTGGCCCTGCATCATGTTCTCCTGTCTTTCCTGTACTGACTGCAGTCTAAGTTAAGGTACAGATAGCACAAGGTTTCAAAGCCTATGGTTCCCACTGCTGGGTTTCTGTGACCTGGAGGGGTTGCCTAGCGCTGGCGCTCCATTCACAACTGGCCACTGACTCCTCTGCTGGGCTCTGCATTTGCTGCCCTGGGAAGGTCCCAAAGGACCTCACAGACAGAGGCAGCTTACTGTCCGCTGAACCTGCTGGCCAGAGATCACGTGTTCCCTACATGGGGTTGGCCCCTGCTGGAGAGCTGTGGTTGTGAGGAGTGTTGGCGTCTCTAGGTGGCTTTCTTGCATCTCTGCTGCATTCAGTAGCTTAAGTTGTTGCTAATTTGGGAAAATATATTACTCTCTCGGTTCCCTTCTCCTCTTCTAGAACTCTTTCTCTGCAAAAGAATTGGATGCTATTAAGACCTTGGTTGTGCCAGAGTTTGCTTTAGCCAGTTGCCCTCACTCATGGTGGAGGCCATTACTTTATTGATTTGTTGGGGTCTTATTTTTATTTTTATTTTTTTGTCCACAGTTTTTTATTTGTTTGTCTTTTTTTTATTTTTATTTTGTTTGTTTGTTTGTTTATTGAGTTGGAGTCTCACTCTGTCGCCCAGACTGGAGTGCAGTGGCACGCTCCCAGCCACCACAGCCTCGACTTGCTGGGCTCCAGCAATCCTTCCGCCTCAGCTTTCCAAGTAGCTGGAACTACAGGCGCGTACTACCACGCCCAGCTAGTTTTTGATTTATTGTAGAGATGAAGTCTCGCCAAGTTTCCCAGGTGGGTCTCGAACCTGCGGGCTCAGGCAATCCACTCCACGTTACAGGATGAGCCACCGAGCCCGGCTTCTTTTTCTTTTTAGAGATGGGATCTCACTGTGTTTTCCAGACTGGCTTTGACCTTCTGGGCTCAAGCAATCCTCCACCTCAGTTTCCCATATGGCTGGGACTACAGTCACGCAACACCACACCTGCTGTCCATAGTTTCTTTGCTCAAATGAGCTCTGTGTGGCCAATTCTTGTGTTTTGAAAGCTTTCCTGTTCAAATTCTCCAGAATTGCACGGGCATCTCTCTCTCCTTTTATATGAATCTGAAAGCATTTTTTATTTTCATGGGAATTTTTTTTAAGATTACATTTCTAAGTATTTACCACAGTTAAAGTACAGTGTTCAGATACCTTCTTTTACAGATTTTAATCCACTTCAGACTGAGTTGTGTTCCTTTGGTAGAGGACCAAATATAGGACATGGTGTCTTACTTAGTTGGGAGTATCAGAAAACAATGTTCAAGACTTTGAAAAAGTCAAGATTACCAGGTATCATTCCAATGGCTTGCTGGGTGCTGCCTCATAAACCCTGTGGGGTTATGTGATGCTTTAGGGGCTCTGCTGCTCTGTTTTGGGCTAGACTGTTTGACATCTTTGTGGTGATATAGGAATGTAGTCCTGTAGAGAGATAATTGATTTCTGCCTGTAAGAGTAAGAGAAATGATTTCAAATTCCATATTTACTCTATGGTTTCCTACATTTTGGCATCTTTAGAAAATTTACTTCAACACTCCTAGTAGCCTGTCTATATCTGTACTTCAGAGTCTCCTTTGACTTTTTCTGAATCTTTCCTTAATTAGTGGGTTAAAATAAAATTTTTGACATGAGTTCATGCTATGTTTGTATAAGAGTCGTGATTTTACCTTATTGAAAATTATCGTTTAGAGAGGGAAACAATTGCAGAATCAAGAAATACAAAACCATTTATAACAGTAGGCAATCAAAGATTACAGAATTGTGTGACTTGAAAATTTTTGTTTTATTGCCTCCTCTATACCTGGAAACATGGAGAAAATTTGGTTGTGAACATTCTTAAAAAAAGAAAGAAAAAAACTCTAAAGTGAATATGCCTCTTTCATCTGCTGAATGTCTGGTTCCAATTCTGTACCTTACTTAGTCTTCCATTTGTTCAGAACAGTCTTATTTTGGAAAATTCAGGCACCATGGCAGATATCCTTGAAGTAGGGAGCTCAAATTGGACATTGAAGGCAGGGCCACAGTGTTTTGGTCTTCCGTGAGAAGGTCAAACCTCTGCAGTTCAACCTCTAAGGAAATGTTTGACCAGGTGACTTACCCAGAGGTGGAACACTATTACAGACTGGGCTGCTTAATTTGTTGCTGCTTATAACAAAAACATCTTCCTTCCAAAATAATCAGTAACATGTTGCTACCATGAATTCTGTTTTCTGCTATAAATTTTTCTATTTCCCTTTGAATTCCTTGTTTAACTGTGACTTCACAGGAATGCATGCAGATGAGCTACAGGGTCCTAGCTTTTATTTAGGTGTACTGAGCTGTAATGAGTTTTGCCTTTCTTCTTTGTTCAAAGACAGGAGAAAGGAAATTGCAGGAGTTCAGGAATGTGGTTTTTTTTTCCCCCAAAGTAGCATCTTTTTGCAAAGAGAGTTCCCTCCAGCACAGACTCTGCTATAGGTGGTTCATGCTCTCCTGGTCTCTCTCCCGTTTTCTGAGTGCATGTATATATTTCTCTGTGATTCTATTTCATGGGTCAAAATTGGTTAAATGAGCCCATTACAGACGTGGCTGGGATGATTATAAGTATATTTTGAAGGCAGTTGACAAAATTCCTGATTCCTGGGTTGAGGTGTGTGATGGGCTTATCTATAATCTGTCCCATGGCTGTGATGAAGTGATGTGATAAAACTTGAAATATTTCTGTGGAGCCCTAGATTCTCTCTCCACTTCACCATCATAACACTACTTAGCCTTAGATTGAACTCATTTTTTCCTGTGGCTATTGCTTATGTAAACATCTCAAAGTAAGTCATTTTACTAACATAGACATTCTGCTTACTTGTGTTTTAGGTCTTTATTTAGCATGCTTCCAACATATTCCCTACAGAATATGTTGTACAGAATTTTGGGCACTCTTTGCAATGTTGACATCCAGATATTGTTGAATTAGAGCTCAGGGTGGCTTTGAAATGCCCTAGTAGTTTTCTGCCTCAGTTCTTCAGGAAATGGTGTTCTCAGGAAGAAATTATAGAATTCTTAATACAATATTGGATTTGGAAGATGCCTGAAAATATAAGCTATTACCGAGGTTTCTAATTTGGAGGACGACCTATGTTCTATTGATTATTCATTACTGCAGCATGCCCGAATACTTCCCCCACGGTCAAGCCTGTTCATTTTCTTTTATATCATACTCATCTATTCCACTATTTAAGGTTCTCAGTCAACCGACTCTGGCTCTATTGTTAATTAGCACTTGTTGAGTGGCATTTCTTTCTTTTGGAATGCAGTCTCTTCCCTCCTGGCCATGCCTTCCTCCTCCTTCAGTCATTTCTTTTCTTGCAGGTAATTTTCCCTTCTAATCCCTTCTTCTGTATTTGCATAATCATATTACCATGATTTTACACTTGTTAATAAGTTGATTGTAGTGGTTTTCCTTACTAGTTTCTAAAATCCTAAGAAAAGGAACTCTTTTTTGTAGCTCATTACAATGCCTAGTTTAGATTTGATTTGCCAGGTGATAGACTCAAGCAGGGTAAACTTGTTTTTGCAAAAAAGTGACCCTTGCTCCAAGGATTAACTGTACTAGTTAGTAACTATCAGCCAACAGACTGCTAAAAGCATGCAGCAGAAAGGGTGCATGTATTCTGGAATATGATGGCACTGTGAAGTCATGATTATTAGCATAGGCTCTAATATCAGATCACCAAGTTCAAGTCATGACTCCGTTGCTTATTAGTTTGTCACCTTGGGGAAGTTATTTAATCTCTCTGTTCCTCAGTTTTCCTATGTGGGAAACAGGTATGAGAATGGCACTTACCTCATTATGTTGTGGTGTGATTGACAAAGTGTTTAGAACAGTTGACATAATAGCTCAACAGGGAGCCATGGTTCACATGATGGTGCTCATTATTATTAAATTACTGAGCATTCTGCCTAACACACTGAAAGCCCTTTCTGTTTTTTTTTTGGAGTTGGAGTTGGAGTCTCACTCTGTCGCCCAGACTGGAGTGCAGTGGATGCTCCCAGCCACCGCAGCCTCGACCTGCTGGGCTCCGGCGATCTTTCCGCCTCAGCCTTCCAAGTAACTGGAACTACAGACGCGCGCTACCACACCCGGCTAATTTTTTATGTATTGTAGAGATGAGGTCTCGCCAAGTTGCCCAGGTGGGTCTCGAACCCACGAGCTCAGGCAATCCACTTACCTCAGCCTCCCAAAGGCGCAGGATTACAGGCTGAACCACCGAGCCGGCTAAAAGCCCTTTCTAAATGGTAGCTATCATCATCATGAGTAGTGTTTACATGACAAATTCTTCTTCCAATTCAAGTCCCAAATCCTACCTCTCCCTCTCCTGAGTTCTTTGACTGCCTCTTTATCTCTCTTTTGACATTTAGCATATGCCATCTCTGACTTGTTTCTTAAATGCATTTCTCATGTTGAGTCAGTGAATGAATGATCAAACAATATGTATTTATCAGGAGTTTTTTATGTGCCAAGCACAATACTGAGTGTTGAGAATATATTAAACATGACAGATTAGTCTTTATAGAGCGTTCACAATCTGTTATATAATTACAATTGTGATGGATGTACAGAGTCCTGCGAGAGTGTATACTGATGGCCACAGCTTGTTTTAGGTGGTCTGAGAATGTCTTCAAAGTGTTTTTAAAATGAGGCCTAAAGTAATTAGCAGATCTTGTTCAGGGCTGGAGGATAAAACTATGTATAGGAAGATCCTGAGGAAGGATGGAGCTTATATTCAAGTGGAAGGCTGGTCAGCATGACTGTAATGGGAGATGCAACAGTGAATGACTGAATCATTTGGACTTATAGTCCTTGACAAGGATTTTGAATTTTATCTGAAGAACAATGAGAAATCATTGAAACGGGAGTGAAATAATTAGGTCAGCAGATTAGATCTAGATAATAGATATGTTCCCATTCTGGTTGTTATATGGAGGTAGACTTGAAACAACGGCCAGGGAGAAATTTGCAGTGAATAGAGACTGGAACCAGGGTTGTGGCAGTGGAGGTGGAAAGATAAATTTGAGCTCTAATGTAGTAGAAGAACTGGGAGAATTGGGTGACTGGTTGAATCAGGACTCAAGGAAGAGAAATCACATGTCATGCCATGAGCATTCGAAATGTCAGGCTCAGATAACTGTTGGACGCTAGTGCTCCTTTTCTGATATGGTAAGCACTGGGGAATAGATTGTGAGGAAAATTAAGAATTTCTGAACATGTTGAAATTGAGGCACTCATGAGCCTTTCTTGTTTTTGTGTTGTTGTTGTTGTTTTTTTTGAGTTGGAGTCTCACTCAGTCGACCAGGCACGCACTACCACGCCCAACTAGAGATGAGGTCTTGCTAAGTTGCCCAGGCAGGTCTTGAACCCGCGGGCTCAGGTGATCCACTCACCTCAGCCTTCCAAAGCGCAGGATTACAGGCTGAGCGACCGAGCCCGGCTCCATGAGCCTTTCTAATGAGCCATTAGTAGCCTGAGATTCTTGCCTAGATTTAGAGCTATTGGACACATAGAGGTGAGTGTCCAGAATGGCCCAGAGAATATCAAGAGAGGAGTCACTAGGCCAGGCCTTTATTTAAAAGATCATACATGGATGGGGAGTTTACTGGTCAAACAGATTTAAAAATTTGTTGCCCAAGCTGTCGGAGGTGAATCATGCAAGTATGATGTACACTTTCAGAGAAGAGAGAGCTTCACAACACAGTAGCTGACTTTGCTGCTTCAAGGTCAAGTAAGATGAAGGTTGAGAACTGTCTGGTGGACAGTTCAGTCACATAGGTTTCCTGAGAGCAGTCTTTGTGGAATGAAGGAATGCATTAGGTGGTGAAAGCTAGAAAGCTTCCCAACTGGATTATCAGCAGGAACTTTGTCTTGTATCTCTAGACCTACACTTTTCTTTTTTTTTTGAGTTGGAGTCTCACTCTGTCACCCAGTCTGGAGTGCAGTGGCCACTCCCGGCCACCGCAGCCTCGACCTGCTGGGCTCCGGCGTTACTTCAACTTAGCCTTCCAAGTAGCTGGAACTACAGGCACTTGCTACCACGCCTGGCTAATTTTTGATTTATTGTAGAGATGAGGTCTCGCCAAGTTGCCCAGGCGGGTCTCGAACCCGCGGGCTCAGGCAATCCACTCACCTCAGCCTCCCAAAGCACGGGATTACAGGCTGAGCCACCGAGTCTGGGTAGACCTACACTTTTCGGAATGTCCTAACAAAAGTAAACGCATAAATGTCCACAATGATAAGTGAGAAATCTTGAGAGCACCCATAATTACATGTGCATGGATGGATAAATGGCAATCATGTGAGATCCTTGATTGAACAAACTAACTCTGTTATCTTCAAAACTGTCTCAGTTGTTTGCCATGACTCAGGCACTCCAGGTTACATGGTTTTTCACAGAACCCCAGTATAACATACACATGTGGCTGTGTTATGTCAAAATTGTATCACCACTGGGTGGGGTGAGATCAAGTCTGTATTTTCCTTAAGAAGAATTACAGTTCCCCTGCACTACATTTCTAACTGCTTTAAGAGTATTTTTCTGTAAATGTAGTTTCATTACATGTATTTTTTACATATGCATGGAATTCTGGGTACACGTTATTAAATCTGTTGCTGAGCCTAACTGTGGGACTTTTTACAACGTGCTGCTGTCTTTACTAGAAGCACATTTTAAAATTCTCACATCATACTAATGTGAGATTTTTCTTTGTTTATTCATACCTATTGTCCATACTTTTTTCACTCTGAATCATAGTTATCTACATTACACTTTTATTCCTTAGAAAAGAGCTACTTGATTTGATGTCATCAGGACCATAAAACACTGCTTAGATCTTTTTTTCATAGAATCATGGAGCACATTTCTCATGCAGCTTCAGGTCAAGATGTTTTTGACATCAGTTTACAGACTTTATTACACCGTCAGTAATATTTATTTGTCTCGAAATATATAGAACAATTATAAAGGACTAATTCACTGTAGAGAATGTTGATGCTGACATGAATGACCTCTGGTAATTTATCAGTTTATCTTTGCAAAGCTAAATCAACCTTAAATATTAAGAAACTTTTTTCTTTTAGAAACAAAAATTTGACTGGGTGCGGTGGCTTATGCCTGTAATCCCAGCACTTTGGGAGTCCGAGGTGAGAGGACAACTGAGACAGACAACTGAACCCATAGGTTCAAGACCAACCTGGGCAACTTGGCGAGACCTCATCTCTACAGTAAATTAAAAAATTAGCCAGGCATGGTGGTACATGCCTGTTGTTCCAGCTACTTGGAAGGATCACCTGAGCTCAGCCGATTGAGGCTGCAGTGGTTATGAGCATGCCACTGCACTGCAGCCTGGGTGACAGAGTGAAACTCCAACATAAAAACAAACAAACAAAAAAAAACTTATGATGTGTTTTTCTTTACACAAACTTTCTTTCAAAATTGTTGTTTTAAATGCATCAAATATAAGTGTTAGATTGATGAGTTGAGTCAGTGCTGTGTTATACAAAGAATTGCACAGGATATAGATTAGGAAAAAGGGAGTTTATTTAGAAAGTAGATCAAAGAAAGGGTGGATCCACTTCTCCAAGAGTGGAGAAGGGGCCAGGTGCTTAAAGGAGCGGCCCTCCCCCCCAATGTTCAGGGGTGGGGGCTTGATAGGGCTTTCCTTTAGGGGATCAAGTAAGCATTCTTGGGTGAGACATCAAAGAGAGCTGACTTCCTGGTGATTGTCTGTTTCTTACTATCTCTGATGACTGCCTGTGGTCAATCAAGAGTGATCAATTACATAGACAAGAAGGTCTGGGCCGGAAGCTGGAAGACAAATTTTAGGGACAAAGATGTTAATTTTAATGAAACTCAACCTGGGGGGGGGGACTGATTGTTCTTCTAGTTAATGATTATTGTTGTGGACACAGCATTGACCTAGTTGACCAGGCCTATTCACAGTGACTAGAAAAACTCCATTTTGGGCTCTGTCCTTTCAGTAAGTGAGTGAAAAGAAATAGAAATCATCTGTACTACTATCAGGAGAAATTTTTCTGTGGTAATACTTCTGTTCATTATAATGTGAGTTTTTTAGTTTATTTTTTTCTTTTTCTGGTTTTTAAAATTGTTTTCAGGACTGGGAGCTTCTGGGTATATTCTTAACTATACAGTCAATGCCTAGAACAGTTCTGACACAGTATAAGTGCTTAGCAGATATTGTTGGATGAATGGATATTGCAAATTGTTCTGCTGCTACTGATTTAATCAGCCTGGTGTTGGATATTGGGGTTGTTTGTATTGTTTTTCCCTATTATAAACAACATTGATCCCTTTAGCCAAATCATAGACTGTAAGTTATTGTCTCAGAACATTCCTATGTAGAAACCTAGGCCAAAAAATACTGTGTATTTTTTCAATAACATCATTCTATAAATCTTTATTGTGTAAAATGTTTGGGTTTTTAATTAAATGCATTTGTTTTTCTTTGAAACATTGACCACCTTCTGTTTTAATTAATGATAAATTTCTTCCATAATTGTTGCCATTTTTCTCTGTGTTGGAAAAAGTAGAACTTATTCTTCCAATTGTATAATTATCTATTTTTATTAACTTTTTAAAATATTGGGCTGTAAAAAAACTAAGTATCATAATACAAATAACTTTTACTTAAGGATTGTTGAATCTACACCCCACATATATGCGGGCAAAAATGAATGTTGAAAGTACTTTTCGGAGAAGCTGCATTCTTGTGTTGGGTGAGGCACAGTTTAGCATGACATCAGTTTCCTTGCCCTGAGTTCTTGATTTACCCATGAAATGAAAACTTGTGCTTCATCAGATGTCTTTTAAGTTCTTTATTCT
Source organism: Carlito syrichta (assembly GCF_000164805.1). Taxonomy (NCBI): domain Eukaryota; kingdom Metazoa; phylum Chordata; class Mammalia; order Primates; family Tarsiidae; genus Carlito; species Carlito syrichta. The sequence goes on along the minus strand of NW_007246712.1, from coordinate 81,181 downwards.
CACATTTTAATTATCTCTCAGGTCATTTTCTAGTTCTATAATAAATTCTTACCTTTTGCCTATAGAGACTTTGTAAGTGATAAAAATTGATTTAAAACTTTTAAAGAAAAAAATAGGATTTCAAACTATGTTATTTTTTTTTTATCCTAGCCTTGTAATTGATATTCACAGTTGTTGATGTGCTTTGTTCCTTATTCTCATTGCCACATACCATGTATAAACTATGTTTTCAGGCCAATCTCATGTCTCAATTCTGAAAATGAACAGGATATGGTATTGCTATAAGCATTCATTACCATTTGATTCTTAGAAAAGTAACAGCAGAGTTGTTAATAGTCTAAATGGCCTTTTTTGATATCCCAATTTGTTGTGCTTATCTTTACCAGCTCAAATAGAAATTCTACCTTTAACTATTATCAACGTAATGGTTTATTTAATATAAATTGGATGTTTGCAATTTGAATAAACTACCTATTTTTAGAGAATATTTTACCGGCAAATAATTGGAAGGCACAGGTCCCAGTGTGTTAAGATTTCCTTATAAACATTTTCTTCTTACAAATTGGTATTTCTGAAGCACTGTCTCTTATTCCTGTGTTTTTGACTAGATACAATTAAGCTTCATACTAAAATAAGCTTTCTTCACATCATTACTAAAGCATTCACTTGTATCAAAAATATAGTGCATTACTATGCTGATGAATAATGGAAGGAGTTTGTTGATTCAAAGTACTCTTGAGTAGGATAGGCTTTCGCCTGAATAAAACTACAAAAGCAATTCTATATTTACTTACTCGACTTGAGAGAGATAAGACTTTCTCTATGAAGTAAGAACCAGATTATTTTTATATAAGGGCAGGAGAGTAAATCAAGAAAGCAGAAGGCATGACTCCAGGAAACAATCTGGGAAAAGATGTGAGGGGAGTTTCCAGGGTCTTGGTGAAGAGAAGGTCATGTAAGCTACCAACGTGCAGAGGCCAAGAGGAGGGCAGAAGAATTCTCAGAGGAACTCTTCAGTTGAGGGCTATTATTTATGAAGTCAGAATTTGGTAACCAAAAATTGTAATAATAATCTGTTGAGAAGATAGAATACAGAAAAACGAGAAAAGGGACAGTTTGGAATGCAGTAGGGGATGGGAAGAGTGGGGGTTTATTTGTGGAAACTTTTCTGGGCTCCACAAATTATGAGCAAAGCTTTCAGATTGTTCTGTAGATTGGTAAGCCTGAGGAAGGGCACTGCAGGTCAACTTTGGCACTGCCTTGATGGTTCCATCCTTCTCACCCAGGTTAGAGAAAGTAGATTGAAGACAGGAAGAAAGCAAGCTTCTGTTGTTGATACTTTATTCTGACTAGGTATGCGCTTACTTCTGCCCTTTTTACTTGAGGCACAGATACATGATCATCTACACTTTCTGTGTCTAACTTATCTTGCCAAAAAAAGTTCTGTAGAATAAACCAAGGGCATTGTATTTCCTGTTGATGATAAAATGCAGATTTTCTCACTAAAAGGCAATGACTTCATTTCTAAAGGTTAAATTGAATGGTTCTCATAGCATAATTTCATATAGTTAAATTTGGGAAACTGAAAAGTCATTCAATAAAAGAACAGTCTCTGAACTTGTATAGAATTTTTATTTGATTGAGAACTAGATAGTACCTTATTCATGTTAAGCAGTATCACATGATTTTGTGTCGAGATAGAAAAGAAATGTCATTAGGCATATGTACATAGTAGAACTTTTTTCTGTATTTGAACAAAATATGTTGTCTATATGGCCAACTGAGGATTACCTCATAGCTCCTGATGATTTCTTTGAGTCATTGCCTAATAATTGAGACTTTCTTGTGCTGCTCTTGGGGAACTGATAAGATTTTTTTTCTATTTCTTCTAACCCTTGCTTTTTCATGTAAACCATTTTCTGCTTAAATTTCATAGAATATTTTAATACATTAATAGCTAATTATATTAAAGCAGTTGATGTAAGCCATAATTACTGAGTGGTTAATTTTGAACTTATTCTCTGTGAGCTACTTACAAACTACTTGACTAGGAAAAGAGTTATTTGAGTTAAAAAAATAAAATGTTGCATATTCTACGTACTGAGGCCATTTTGTTGTTTTTGTTTTGTTTTGTTTTTTGTTTTTGTTTTCTGAGTTGAAGTCTCACTCTGTCGCCCAGGCTGGAGGGCAGTGGCACGCTCTGGGCCACCGCAGCCTTGACCTGTGGACTCTGGCGATCCTTCTGCCTCAGCCTTTTGTGTGTGTGTGGTGTGTGTGTTGGAGTCTCACTCTGTTGCCCAGACTGGAGTGCAGTGACCGCTCCCGGCCACCGCAGCCTCGACCTGCTGGGCTCTGGCAATCCTTCCACTAGGCCTTCCAAGTGGCTGGAACTACAGGCGCGCGCTACCTCGCCCGGCTAATTTTTTGATTTATTGTAGAGATGAGGTCTCACCTGCCCAGGCAGGTCTCAAACCCACGGGCTCAGGCAATCCACTCACCTCAGCCTCCCAAAGGCGCGGGATTACAGGCTGAGCCACCGAGCCCGGCTTCGCCTCAGCCTTTTAAGTAGCCAGAACTACAGGCACGCGCTACCATGCCTGGATAATTTTTTTGATTTATTGTAGAGATGCGATCTTGCCAAGTTGCCCAGATGGGTCTCAAACCCGCGGGCTCAGGCAATTCACTCACCTTGCCCTCCCAAAGCGCAGGATTACAGGCTGAGCTACCAAGCCTGGCCCATTTTGTTGTTGTGTGTTTTAAAAATTAAGGTATAATGTATATACAGTAAAATATTAACATTTTTAGTTTTAACAGATGTGCATTTTGAGAAACATGTACTCATGTAACCATCACTACAGTTAAGATAATAGAACTGTTTCATTATCCCCGAAAATTCCTCTGTTTCCTTTGACACCTACACCTAGTCCCTGGTGACCACTGGTATGCAACTCGGCCCCTACAGTTTAAAATTTGTTAAGAATGGACTGGGTACCGTGATCCCAGCACTTTGGGATGCCGAGGCAAGAGGATTGCCTGAGCCTGGGGCCAGCCTGTACAACTTGGTGAGACCTCGTCTCTACAATAAATTACAAAAAAACTAGCCAGGCATGGTGGCGTGCGTTTGTAGTTCCAGCTACTTGGAAGGCTGAGGCGGAAGGATTGCCTAAGCCCAGTAGGTCGAGACTGCGGTGGCTGTGAGCGTGCCACTGCACTCCAGCCTGGACAACAAAGAGTGAGACTTCAACTCAAAAAGAAAAAAATTGTAAGAATGTCATATTAATGGAGTCATGCTTTTGAGATTCATCCATATCATCACCTTTATCATTTTTTCTTTTTTTTGAGTTGGAGTCTCACTCTGTCACCCAAACTGGAGTACAGTGGCACACTCCCGGCCACCGCAGCCTTGACCTGCTGGGCTCCAGCGATCCTTCCGCCCCAGCCTTCCAAGTAGCTGGAAC
>NW_007246712.1:28816-77689 GCF_000164805.1 Carlito syrichta | reverse complement strand
CTGGAACTACAGGCATGCACTACCACGCCCGGCTAATTTTTTGATTTATTGTAGAGATGAGGTCTCGCCAAGTTGCCCAGGAGGGTCTCGAACCTGCAGGCTCAGGCAATCCGCTCACCTCAGCCTCCCAAAGCGCGGGATTACAGGCTAAGCCACCGAGCCTGGCTACCTTTATCGTTTTTAGTGCAAAGTAATATTCCCCATTGTGTGTTGTATTATAGTTTATCCCTGGTTGAAGGTTATTTTCAGCTTTGAGTGATTACGAATAAAGTCCAAGTCATTTTCCGGAGGTTCGTAATCGATTTCTCTAACATAACTTGACTTTGTTTCAGTGAACTGCCATGATTGCCAGCACCACTTTGCATATTTTCATTCTAAACACTAGAGTGTGTCTTCTCTGCTTAGTATTCACCAAGTCCTAGTTTCTTTTCTCAGTATTGTACATTGTGGAAAAGAAACAGATAGTAGGCGACCTACCAAACAAAACTGTTCGTAGATGCCTAGCCTCTGTAAGGCTCCCTAAACCTGTAGAGGATTTTAGTTCCTTGCAAGTTTGACTGCAGATTAATTGCTGTCTTTTGTATGTGGGAGAGGAAGCTACCTTACCCTGCTTTGTGGCGTCCCTCTTTCAGTTCAGTGAGCGTGCCATTCCCACCCCTTCTGCCCTTTGGTCTGTCCTTATCTTGCAAGTTCTTTTTTGGAAACTTTGCCTAGCCGGGAACACTTTTTTGAGTCTGGCCCCCACTCTGTTGCCCAGACTGGAATTCAGTGGCATGATCATAGCTCACCATAGCCTCAACCTCCTGGGCTAAAGCAGTCCTTCTGCCTCAGCTTCCTCTGGAGCCTGGACCACAGGTGCACACCACCACACCTGGCTAAGTTTTTTATTTTTTTGTAGAGATGAGGTCTCGCTGTGTTGCCCAGACTGGTCTCAAACTCCTGGTCTCAAGCACTCCTTTCGCCTATACCTCCCAGAGTGCTGGGATTACAGGCGTGAGAAACTATGAGCCACAGACAACACTTAATGAAAGATTCTTGATGGCCTATCTTCATCTTTTATTTCTGTTGTAATTTTTCTTTTGGGGGTGGGGGGGACTTTCGTTAGAGTTTTTTTTTACTAGGGTTGTCTCCTGTTTTCAATTCATTCCTGCTAAACTTGCAGCCCAGTTTTTTTTTGTTTGTGTTTTGGTTTTTGGTTTTGAGTTGGAGTCTAGCTGTCGCCCAGGCTGGAGTGCAGTGGCACACTCACGGCCCACAGCCTCAACCTGCTGGGCTCAGTTGATCCTTCCACCTCAGCCTCTCAAGTAGCTGGGACTACAGGCATGTGCCACCACACCCTGCTAATTTTTTTATTTATTGTAGAGATGAGGTCTCATCAAGTTGCCTAGGCTGGTCTCAAACCCCTGGGCTCAGGCTGTCCTCTCGCCTCAGCCTCCGGAAGTGCTGAGATGATAGGTATGAGGCACCACACCCAGCGGTTTCCAGTTTTATTTGAGTCCCCCTCCCCGCGTCCCATTCATTTCAAGAGATTATCATGCTGTATAGCTGGTTTCTCACAGAAAATCGTAAGCTCATTCTATGAATTAAAATGTCACTCAAGGCCACAGAGCCCAAGATGTGGAAAGGAGGAAGAGTATGGAGTGATGGATAATGCTTTTGCCTTGCTGGTAGGGGATGTAGTTGTGATTTGTCTTCCATATAGCTGCAAAAGTAATTCTCTTGGCCTGCACAGCCCAGAAAAGATAGATAAGCACGGCAGTGAGTGATCATAGTACACCTTCAAATGAGAGGGCACATTTGCTTCAGTATCCTTAGCGATTAGTTCTGATCTCTGTACTCTTTCATCTGTATCTGTCCTCTTGTTCACAAGGATTTTGCTACCTTAGCATTAAAATTGGTTGAACCCAAACAGCACTGTGCTCTGGAGTCCTTTATCCTGGTGGGACCTAGCAGTGCAGTGGGCTTTCACAGGGAGGCAGCCTTCTGGAGTGGGCCGTAGAGAACACGGCTGGACCCACTGCTCCCCGGAGTGGAACCCCCCAGAGTGGCTTATTCTTCGTCTGCTCCAGTCACCCCGCCAGGAAGACACCTGAGGGTTGAAGGGCTCCTACAGCTGCATTTCTCCAGCGCTGGTAGAACCCCTCTACATTACCATCATACATTCTGCATATATTTGTCTTTCGTTCTTTTTCCTATGGTGTTAATCAAAGAGTGATTGTGATGATGAGAACTAATTAGTGAGCTTCATTATTAACAATTCCCATTTGAGACTTGCACATGATAATCCTGAGTGGTTAATTGTTAACTAATAGATTTACTCTATTCCCATTTCCCTGTGCTGTTTTGTGTGCTGTGATGTTTGTCTCTCACCAGTCCTTTCTAGTTTCATGCCTGCTGTATGGGGATTTTCAGTGGAGAAATCATAGGATTCATTTTGCAAACATCTGGTGTACACGGACAGCCTAAAATGCTGTTTCAGAGTTTGACTTCCCTAAGTTCTGCTCTGCTGGGATCCAGGTGAACTGACTCTCTGGAGCAGTGTTCTCTTGGACAGCTTTGTGTCTGCTCTACAAAGATTCTGCTTCCACTGCTCCCCCACTACCCATCCAACTTTCCGGCTTTCCCCACCTTGGAAATGCATTGTGCTAAAGTATTTTAAGCATGTACTTGTATAACAGCAAGGTACTTTGTAGACATAAGCTGCCATCTGACTGCTGAAGAGATTTTCTTATAGCTAGAGACAGATGTCCCCACATTTGGAAGAGATTTGGCCTGACAAGCCAGGAGTCAGGGCAGAATAGGAGTGTATAATTAAGGTGTTTTTATAACCTTTGCTTTTCTCTGAGGATCATTCTGCCTTTCTGGAGGGTCATTCAAAACCCTGTTCCTCTAAGTTGGAGATAAAGATATTAACATCCTTTGAAACGAAGTCACCTCGGGCACATTTGTTGCATCATTACTTTCTCAATTTCAAGGTGCATTGAGGAGGCAGAAACATTCCTTAAAGAGATGCCATCCACAATAGCAGGTTAAATGTAGTTAATACAACCTTAAATTAGCTTTTCTAAGAGTACAGGAAAATACTTATATATGGTTTGTTGTAGAGCACAGGTAATGTGAAAATTACCAGTGCAATGCCACAAAAAAGCCTTATCAGAAGTACAGTTGCTTCCTGATTATGTACATCAGTGGAGGGGAATATTGGTATAGATAACAGAAAACCATAGCTAATTTATCTACTTGAATTCTCAAAGCCATGAGCCACTGCAATGCTGGAAGACTATGCAAATAGAATCCCAGACTTTATGTTAATAAGCCACAGCATAGCAAACCTGAGGGCAAGAGTCTCTGAATGTAGATGTCTAAGAAGAAATATTCAGTATTACCCTGAAATGAGCATTCTATATATCAAGTCCCAGTGTTATCTCTTTGAAATCTGAGGCTTTTCATTTTTATTTTTAAAAACACATTTGGGATAAGATGTTTCTAAAGAAATTGTTAATTGCACTTAATCTCAGTAAGTTCGGCCTCAGGATTATTAGAGGAGAACTTAAAATGTCATGTTAATGACATCTCTTGAACTTCATCACATTAAGATCCATTTGGCATCTTGAGCTTCTTAGTAGAGCCTAAACTGGTCTCTGTGTTTTAGTTTTTTCCTCATATGTAAACTTTATTTCATTTAATTTTATTTAAATGAGAAAGGGTCCCAATGTGTTGCCCAGGCTGGCCTCAAACTCCTGGGCTCAAGGGATCCTCCTGCCTCAGCCTCCTGAGTAGCTGGGACTATAGGCACTCACCATCACACCCAGCTTACTTGTCTGTTTATCTTTTTCTTCTTAACCCTAGAGTTGAGTTTAAGAGATTGGAACACAGTACTATACCTCCACAGGCACTTTGGAAAGAAAATTAGTTAACCACATTCAGTCAGTTTTATAATCGTATAATCAGAATTCCTAAAATAAATAATTCCCATAACTCAATTAGCTGGGAAATATTTATGGCTAATTTATTTATGGCTGCATCACCTGAGGAAACTTACCAGTCTTCTTCACCAGTGATTTTATTTGAGCCACTGAAACAAATATTAAAGGTTCCAAGAATGTGTTGAAAAGGAATATGCTAAGAAACAAGTGCTTGAGATGACAAGGAAAGACAGAAACCATTGTGTGGCTGTTACTAAGATTCGAAGGAGTTGGCATCTTTTGGTTATTTCAGTTTTTTTGAGTTGGAGTCTCACTCTGTCGCCCAGACTAGAGTGCAGTGGCACGCTCCCGGCCACCGCAGCCTCAACCTGCTGGGCTCCAGCGATCCTTCCCAGCCACCGCAGCCTCAACCTGCTGGGCTCCAGCGATCCTTCCGCTTCAGCCTTCCAGAATTACAGGCACGCACTACCACACCCAGCTAACTTTTGATTTATTGTATAGATGAGGTCTTGCCAAGTTGCCCGGGCCAGTCTCAAACCCGCGGGCTCAAGCAGTACACTCACCTCACCCTCCCAAAGCGCTGGGATTACAGGCTGAGCTACTGAGCCCAGCCAGTTTAATTCACTCTATAAGGACTTAAAATTCTGTCAACTTGGATGAAGTGTCCATCTTTTCTCTCTCTTTTTTTTTTTTGAGTTGGAGTCTCACTCTGTCACCCAGACTGGAGTGTAGTGGCACACTCACAGCCACCCCAGCATTGACCTGCTGGGTTCCAGTGATATTCCGCCCTAGCCTTCCAAGTAGCCGGAACTACAGGAGTGCGCTACCACGCCCAGCTAATTTTTGGTTTATTGTAGAGACGAGGTCTTGCCAAGTTGCCCGGGTGGGTCTTGAACCCACAGGCTCAGGCAATCCACTCGCCTTGGCCTCCCAAAGTGCTGGGATTACAGGCTGAGCCACCGAGCCCAGCCCGTCTTTTATCTTAATGGATGGTCCATGGATATATCATCTCATCTAATTCTTGCCTTAAGAAGATTGGGCGCAGGCCGGTCATGGTGGCTCAAGCCTGTAATCTCAGCACTTTGGGAGGCCAAGGTGAGGGTATTGCCTGAGCCCACGGGTTCAAAAATGGCCTGGGCAACTTGGCAAGACCTCATCTCTATAATAAATCAAAAATTAGTCCGGCGTGGTAGTGCACACCTGTAATTTCGGCTACTTGGAAGGCTGAGGCGGAAGGATCACTGGAACCCAGCAGGTCAATGCTGGGGTGGCTGTGAGTGTGCCAATACACTCCAGTCTGGGTGACAGAGTGAGATTCCAATAAAAAAAAAAGATGGGGAGCTTCATGTCGTACCTTGTAATTTTATGTGTCTGGAAATAAACTTGGCCAGTTCTTGCAGACTTTTAAAATTTGCTTTTATGGGCCGAGTGCAGTGACTCACTCCTGTAGTCCCAGCACTTTGGGAGGCTGAGGCAGGAGGATCACTTGAAGCTAGGAGTTCGAGACCACCCTGGACAACAAAGTGAGACCGTCTTCTGTACAAAAAATAGAAAAATTAGCCAAGTGTAATGATGTGTGCCTGTAGTCCTAGCTACTCAGGAGGCTGAGGCAGAAGGATCATTTCAGCCCAGAAGGTCAAGGCTACGATGAGCCATAATTGTGCCACTGCACTCCAGCCCGGGTGACAGAGTGAAACCCTGACTCAAAAAAAGTTTTATTTTTTACCTTTGCCTTGCCATAATCAGTGACATGCCATTCTCTTTGCCATCTTCTCATATATCATTTCTGGAATAGGACTGGTAAGTTGTGGGTTGAGACTTAGAGAAGTCAGGAGCATCTGTTGATGTTTATTGCCTGGATAGCAGTAAGGTCTCTTCAGTTCTCCTTGATTATTCTCAGTCTGAGTAGGTTTCTCTCTTTATAAAGCAAGTGATAGTTTAGCCAAAAGGGAAGAGAGTCTGCTGCAACTTCCTAGTTAGTAGTAACATTAAAGGCATGCCTGTGTGTGTATGCTGTTGTTATAAGCCTTTTTTTTTATTTCCAATAATTATATCCAAATGGCGGTGATGAGCAAAAGGCTATATTTGAAAAATATAGATTACTCCATTCTTAAGAAAAAGGCCTTCTCTTCAGAGACATCAGGTTGTCTCATGATTTGCGATAATCAATTTGATAATTGTTGTTGACTTACTGGCTCAGCTCATGAATAATGTCCCAGTTTGAGACAAGGATGGCAAAAGGATTTTAATCAGGTAGTACTTTCTTTCCCATGGAGCATTTGTCTTGCTTGACTGTTTTGGACTTCAGCCAACTTCATTGTTCTTGCTGTAGACATGTAGCAAAATGCATGTTGCTTCAGTGTTCAGTGGGGAGGTTTCCAACCCACTGAAGATCATTGTTACCTTTTACACTGTGCCATTCGAGACAGTGAGAATGGATGACTGTCTCTCTTTTTCACTGAGAATCTGTTTGATGGGAAGGATGAATCTCATTACTATAAATATTGTTTTCATCCAGCTTACCTCACTGCTTCCGAATAAGAGGGGCTCCTCTGGCTTCTGTGGAAGCTCTTGAAATACTTGATGACTTGTTAAATTTTCATTATTTAACGTGCATTAATTTAGATATAATAACTCTGTTGCTAGGAGAAGAGTTGGGAAGGAAGAGCTTGACTGAGTGCAGACTGCTTGTGTCACAGAAGTCAGAAAAGTGTGCAGAACTTGCTGTCCTCAAAGAGAGTTTACAGTTCTGCTGACTGGGCTGAAGACCTGAAATTCTGACAGCCAGAGACTTAGTTCCCCAGCATATGCGATATGATCTTCTGATGCTTGCTTACCCTATCATCTGTTTAATTAGCTTGCGAGACTGAAAGGGCTTGAAGGCCCTTGACTCCTATGTAGCTGAGAGTTCTGAGGTTTGAAATGTCCATTATTTGGTATTCTGGAGGGTGGAATGCATGGACTTGGTGTTGCTGCATTAAAAAAGTTTGAAAAGTGCTACGCCATTTTGTGTGTTTGTATCACTTCTGAAATTCTTATTGCTAATGTGTAGTGGTCCTTGTCTCTATGGAGCACATCCCGCTGCTATAGATTTCCCAGGTAGGAACAGTATGCCCCAGGTATCATTTCATCCCCAAAATGCACATAGAGCAACACTTGCTATACTAGTGCCCCAAGAGGTCTAGCTTCTCCTCAAGGTTAAGGAACAATGAGCTCTGAGTCTTATGTAACCCATTTAAGATTGCAAATAAACTACTTTTGGTTTCCTGGGAAAGGGTTTCAGGGGCTGTGTGACACAGCCCGTGCTTCACTTTTTCTTTTTTAATGAAAATTAAAGGTTAAATTAACCTGCATAGAGGGTTACTTCTGGTCTTCTGACTTCAATTTTTTAAAAAAAGGAAGATGAGGCACTTCTTCCTGCCCCAGAGAAGGTGTGAACATCTCATTTTCCAAACACCCTCCTGAGTACTTAGTAACTGAACAGAGGAAGGCATCAAGTTAATGAGAATGTTCCGGAATTTTTTTTTTTTTTTTAGTTGGAGTCTCACTCTGTCACCCAGGCTGGAGTGCAGTGGCACACTCACAACCAACTAGCGTCAACCTGCTGGGCTCTGGCGATTCTTCCGCTTCAGCTTTCCAAATAGCCAGAACTACAGGCATGCACTACCATGCCTGGCTAATTTTTGCTTTATTATAGAGACAAGGTCTTGCCAAGTTGCCTGGGTTGGTCTTGAACCTGCAGGTTCAGGCAGTCCACTTGCCTCGACCTCCCAAAGTGCTGGGATTACAGGCTGAGCCACTGAGTCTGGCCCAGAATTTTTGATGAACTATATAACTTCTATTGAAGTCACAGGGGTATCAGATCTATGTCATGATTTCAGAAATGTCGGATTTTATAGGGTTGTTTTATAGGCTTCCTGTGGTCTGCCAAACTTTTTCTCCTAGATCAGAGAGGAAGAAAGGGTACTGAAGGTCCATTACTTTTCAATGCTTTTTTTCTTCCTTTCTCCATCAGGATACCCAGAAAGCAAAGCAGTTTCTGCCCTTTCTTCAGCGGGCTGGTCGTTCAGAAGCTGTAGTGGAATACGTCTTCAGTGGTTCTCGTCTCAAACTCTATTTGCCAAAGGAAACTTGCCTTATCACCTTCTTGCTTGCAGGTAAGTTATGTGGGTTACGTGTTCAGAAGCCCTCCCTGCAGGCTATGTACATCCTCCTTTCCCTGCATGCTAGATGGGTCCCAGAGCACACCGGTGCTTTCATCTCTGGTTGGGATATTCACATGCAGTTTCTAGATTGGTTCCTCCTGTCACTGCTGACCCAGCCCTGCACTTCTTTTTGCTCCTCATTTCCACTAAATGCGGGATACAGGAGTAGAGCAGCTTAAAAGACAGCACGTGACCTTACACAGCTTGAGTGAAGGGAATTCCAGACCTTGAAAAATAGCAGTGATAGAATTCTCAGTGTTGACATTACCCACTTGAGATAGGCAGGCCTCAGAAGAGCCGAAGCACCTGCGTTGAAGCTCTCCAGACAGTGCTATTTGTCTCTTATTGTTTTCAGATGTCATTAGGATCCTAGGCTTTTATGAAACCCCAGCCGTAACTTGGCTTTCACAGGCTCCTGCATCTATACTATTTGTTGTTGCTCTGAGGTTGACATGCTAAGGCAGGCCTTGCTCCTTTCTTTGCTGACTGAATGTACATCTTATCCCATATTTTCTGGTAGCTTAATATTTCACAAGCCAACAAGGCTGTGTATAAACTCTTTTTTTAAAGCAATTTACATTTATGCATTCAAGGTGCAAACCGCTTCACTTCTTGCTTCTGGCAAGTAATAGCTACTTATTTCCAGTCAGTACTTCTCAGAAACTGTGGTCTTTGAGGGAAAGCTGTCATTTCAGCCAGACTCCGTGCCTCAACCTGTAATCCCAGCACTTGGGAGGCCAAGGCAAGTAGATTGCCTGAGTCTGCAGGTTCGAAACCAGCCCAGGCAATTTGGTGAGACCGTGTCTCTACAATAAATAAAAAATTAGCTGGGTGTGATAGCGCGTGCCTGTAGTTCTGGCTACTTGGAAGGCTGAGGCGGAAGGATCACCAGAACCCAGCAGATCGACATTGGGGTGGCCGTGGGCGTGCCACTGCAGTGCCTGGGTGACGGAGTGAGACTCCAACTCAGAAATAAAAAATAAAAGCTATCATTTTACTTCCATATCCCACAGCCACTCCTGCATACACAAACATGCCTTTGCAAAGGAGCTATTCCATTGTGGTCCCCAGATGCACCTTGCCTTTTCTGTTGCTGTCCTGTTGCCTCAGCACGATTCTGGGATAGTACTTGCTATGGGGAAAGAGAAACGGGAGCCATGCTTACTATCTCCTGCCAGATTGCCTTGGCTCCTTTTCCTAGAAGGCACCGGTAGTTTCTTGTCTGGATAAGGGTCTCCCTCAGGCCCCAACTAAATGGATTGAGTTATGTGAGATAAATCACTCCCTGAACACGTGACCATGAAGCTCACTGCTGTGGCTTGGCTGTCACTTCTCATTGAGGCCCTCTTGCACATTCTTATGAACTTGATCACTGCACAGCTCTGCAGGCTTTCTGAAGGGACTAATTGAAGTGTGACACCAAGCTCAGGGGCAGCTGTAGAAAAGAAGGACTGCAGCAAATCCACACCTTCCTGGAGAGCTCTTCTTGTGTTTCTGAGAATGTGAGTTGAGTTAAACCGAGGGGAGTGTAGCAGTGTGAGAGAGTCCTGTCATGGAATCACTTGTGCCCTTTTCCTAAGGTTTCTGTACCTGAAAAGTGTTCTTGCTGTGAATTCTTGTTGTTATAGAGGTTGAGGTACAGCATACCTAGTTTGATTGCGTTTAGCTTCTTTCCACTTCATAGATACTGTGGTTTTTAGAGAGGTTTGTGGTGACCCTGTATCGAGCAAGTCTCTTGACACCATTTTTCAAACAGCAAGTGCTACTTTACTTTGTGTCTCTGTGGTACATTTTGGTAATTCTGACAATATTTCAAACTTCACTATTATTCTACCTATTGTGATCAGTGCTTTTTGATGTTACTGTTGTAATTATTTCGGGTCACCACAAACTACAGCCATGTAAGATGGCAGACCTAATCAATAAATGTATGTGTTCTGACTGCTCCACCAACCAAATGATAAGAAAGCAAAACAAAGCCAGATGCAGTGGCACATACCTGTTGTCCTAGCTACTTGGGAAAATCACTTCAGCAGAGGCGTTAGAGACCAGCCTGGGCAACATAGCAAGACCCTATCTCAAAAGACAAAGAAAAGCAACCTAATTGCTGATATGGAGGAAATTTTAGTAGTCTGTATAGAAACTCAAACCAGCCACAACATTCCCTTAAGCCAAACCCTACTCCAGACCAAGCCCCTAACTAACTCTCCTCACTTCTGTGAAGGCTGAGAGGTAAGAAAGCTTCAGAAGAAAAGTTTGAAGCTAGCAGAAGTGGTTTTATGAAGTTTAAGGGAAAAGACTGTCTCCATAACATGAAAGTACAAGGCGAAGCAGCAAGTGCTGACGTAGAGGCTACAGCAAGTCTTCCAGAGGATCTAGCTTAAATCATTGGTAATGGTGTCTACACTAAACAACAGATGTTCAGTGTAGATGAAACAGCCTTCGATTGGGAGAAGATGCCACTTAAGACTTTCAGCATTAAGAGAAGTTAATGCCTGACTTCAAAGTTTCATAGAACAGGTTGACTCTCTTTTTAGGGCCTCTTGCAGCTATGACTCTTAAGAGTGATCCTAAATCTACCCTGCCTTTACTCTATAAATGGAACAAGAAAGCCTGGATGACAGCACATCTGTTTACAGCATGGTTTATGGAATTTTTTTTTTTTTTTTTTTGAGTTGGAGTCTCACTCTGTCGCCCAGACTGGAATGCATTGCCGCAGCTTCGACCTGCTGGGCTCCGGCTATCCTTCCGCCTCAGCCTTCCAAGTAGCTGGAACTACAGACGCGTGCTACCACACCCAGCTAATTTTTTATTTATTGTAGAGATGAGGGCTCACCAAGTTGCCCAGGCAGGTCTCGAACCCGCAGGCTCAGGCAATCCACTCACCTCGGCCTCCCAAAGTGCTGGGATTACAGGCTGAGCCACTGAGCCCGGCCGGTTTATGGAATATTTTAAGCCCACCGTTGAGACCTACAGCTTAGGGGAAAAAAGGTTTTTTTTTTAAAATGCTACTGCTCATTGACAATGCATCTGGTCTCCCAAGAGCACTAATAGAGCTGTACAAGGAGATTATTGTTGTTTTCATGTCTGCTAAGACAACATCCATTCTGCCGTCTATGGATCAGGGTGTGATTTCTACTTTCAAGTCTTCTTATTTAAAAAATACATTTTGTAAAACTAAACCTGCTATAAGAGTGATTCTTCTGATGGATCTGAAAAGTACATTGAAAACCTTCTGGAATGAATTTACCATTCTAGCTGCTATTAAGAACATTTATGATTCATGGGAGGAAGTCAAAATAGCAACATTAACAGGAGTTTGGAGGAAATTGATTCCAACCCTCAGGGATGACTTAGAGGGGTTCACTACTTCAGTAGAGGAAGTAACTGCAGCTGTGGTGGAAAGAGCAAATGAACTAGAATTAGAAGTGGAGCCTGAAGATGTGACTGAATTGCTACAATCTCATGTTGAAACTTGAACAGATGAGGAGTTTCTTCTTAAGGATGAGCAAAGAAAGTGATTTTTTTAAAAGATGGAATCTCCTCCTGGTGAAAATGCTGTGAACATTTTGAATTGACAACCAAGGATTTAGAATATTTCATAAACTTAGTTGATAAAGCAGCAGCAGGGTTTGAGAGGATCAACTCCAATTTTGAAAGAAGTTCTTTTATGGGTAAAATGCTGTCAGAAGCGTCGCATGCCAGAGAGAAATCTTTCGGGAAAGGAAGAGTCGATCAATGCAGCAAATTCATTGTTTTATTATTTTAAGACATTGCCACAGCCACCACCCTGCTCGGCCATCAATATTGACACGGGACCTGCCACCACTGAAGGTCTCATTGAAGGTGCAGATGATCATTAGTGTTTTTGTGCAATAAGCCTTTCCGTTGGGGTTTTTTTGAGTTGGAGTCTTGCTCTGTCGCCCAGGCTGGAGTGCCGTGGCACACTCACAGCCCTTCCAGTGTCGACCGGCTGGGCTCCAGCAATCCTTCTGCCTCAGCCCTCCAAGTAGCTGGAACTATAGGCACATGCTACCATGCCTGGTTAATTTTTTATTTATTGTAGAGACAAGGACTCACCAAGTTGCCCAGGGTGGTCTCGAACCCGCAGACTGAGGCAATCCATTCGCCTCGGCCTCCCAGGTGCTGGGATTACAGGCTGAGCCACCGAACCTGACCTAAAGTATTCTTAATAGACTTCACTGGAGTGTAAACATAATTTTTATATGCACAGAGAAAGTAGGAACTTTGTGTGGCTAGCTTTGTTGCGGTATTCGCTTTATTGCTGGGTTCTGGAACTAAAGCCACAACATCTCCGAGGCCTGCCTGTATATATTCAACTCATTCTCATGGAGAAACAAAAGGCTCCTATTGGCAGCATGGAGCTTCATCCCAGAGGTGAAAAGGAGAATATTATTCTTTCTGGGAAAGTTGGCCACGGATTTGTAGGTGAAAGAAAACGTTAAAGTTCTGGTTTTTAAACTCAAAACTACCTGAATGGAACCGGCTCAGAGCACAGACCTACCTTGGCTGGAGTTCTGCAGAATCCTTGTGGTGGTACCTTGCTTAGACACAAGCAGTCTGATCTCTCAACCCTGTACCAGCAAGTTTCTCTGTGTACTTGGAATTATTCTAAGCTTAGCAATTCAGAAGGCATTGCCTGAGTTAACTTACATTCTGAAAGACAGATTACACAGAAACAAATACATGATAAAAATATAAGCTTTTTACATTTTTCTCCTGCCATAGTGTATGCTGTTCTATTAAGCATCTTTGGGTTTCTTCAGAAACCTGGCAAGGATATAGGCCATTGAAAAGTCTTAAGAAAAAGCAGATCTCAGTTTGAATACTGGCTCTTCTGTGTACAAGCAGGTGACTTTAGGGAAGTTATTAATCCTCTTCAGGCCTCAGTTTACATGGTAGTTATAACTGGAGATTGATTCCTCCCTCTCATGATTGTTGACGGGGTTTAATGAGTTGAATCTTCACCAAACCTACTATAAAACAGATAATCCATAAATATATTTTCTTTCCGTTGCAAATAGTTAGTGTTTTACATAACTAGATTTTACCTGATCACTGAGTTTGGAATGGCATGGTTGTGTAGCATGTGTGCTCATAGCTATGACTCTACCATGGAGATTTTGACCTACCCACTAATGGAAGTCAGTCAAGGAAAGGAGCTGTGCCAACCTCCTTCTAACTAAGCTCACTGAGACTTTGGATCAGGAAACTCTCCGTTGTCATAAAATCTTGTCACAAAGAATACACAGCAAGATACTTGAAGAAAACTCAAGAAACTCAAAGGAATACAAGCATGAAACAAGCTGTAGTGTGGGACACTAGATGAGAGGATAGAATTACAGACAAAGTCCAGAGGTGACCCTGAGGTGGAAATGATGATGTCTTTAGGTGGAGATCAGAGAATACCTTTCTGAAGTAAAGGACAAGTAAGAGTTTGCTGTGTTGGGGAAGTGGAGTGGGAGGAGAGGCACATCCTAGGAAGAGACAGCAGCAGGCACAGAGTTGTGATATATCCGTATGCATCTGAGCAACCATACTTCCTTTGTTATGGGGGTTATAAAGAGTAGGGATGGAGGAGGGTAGAGGTTGGGGTGAGGCTGGCTGCTCAGATACAAGCTAGTCTTTCTCCTTTGGATTATACTGTGGGCCTTCAGAGTTCCTGAAAGGTTTAAGCAAGGCAGTGACATGCTCAGACTTGGGTTATTTTGGTGGATATATTGGAATAAATGAGGCGAGAGTCTGGGAGAGAAGTTAAAAGGCAAGAGAGTAGAAGAGACCTGAAATCTGACAGTGGAAAAAAACAGAGAGACTTGGAGAAGTAGGAGGTAGACTTGGTAGGATTCAGGGAATGACTGGACTTTTTAGGTCAGGGATGGGGTACAGTATAGTGGAGAAAGTAAGGCATCCTAGGCTTGAGCAGTCAGGTAGATTGTGGTGTCCACAATCAAGGGCAACACAAAAGCAAGACTAGGTTTCAGGAACAGGCTATTGGTTTGGTCTTGGAATAGCTGTGGGAATGTTCGAGTTCAGCAGGGGAGCCGAGGCAAAATACTCAGATGGGGGAGTCAGCACAGAGGCAGTAGTTAAACTGTTTCAGCGCATAGAAGACAGGCCACAAGGAGTAAACACTAACCTATGCAGAGTGAGCTAAGAATTCACCTGTGGGCAGAAGAATAGAGGCGAATCAGGAGAGGGTAGTCATCTGGAAACCTTGGGAGCAGAGAGCTTTGAGGTGTCAGCAGAGTCAGATTTTACATAAAAGCTCAAGTATGTAAAATCTGTGAAGTGATTTTATAATTGGTAAGTCACAGGTGACCTCTGTCGGTATAATTCCATCAGAGTTGAGTCAACTAAAGGCATATTGCAAGTGATTGGGAAGTAAGGAAACAGATATCACATGTAGACTGTGCTTCCCAAATAACTAGCAGAGGATGGCAAAGTAGTACAGAAAGCGAAACCTACAGCATGAAGGTAACATTCCAAGGGCGTCAGCATCTTGAGAGGAGTTTGAGAACTGTAATTCTTGCTCAAGAAAGTTGCATGGATATTTGAAAAAGCTACTGAATGTACCTATTGTTTTTATAATACCAATTATAGAATGTAAAACTCAACAAAATCTTCTTGGCAAATGAGGTTATAAAATAGATGGAGTGAGAGATTATCATGGGGAACATGAGATTTACAATGTTGGGAAGCCCTGGTCTGAATTCTGAGAAGGAACCTGGAAAGGCTGCAATGGGATCATTAATAGAGCAGTGACCTAGAAGAGACAGAATGAGTGAGGTGGATGGAGCCGTGGGTGGGGGAGTAGCCTTAGAAAGAGCAGGACCCCTGGGTCCTCTGACTCCAGCTACCAAGCTGAGAGTAAGTGAAGGGGCACGTGATGTTCATGTTATGGATTGGTCACCTGGGCAGCAATCGTCATGATGCAGCTTTGCCAGTTCTGTGGTATGCACTCTCCATTATGTAAGCATGGCGTTCTGCAGGAAATAATGTCGGTGCAGCAAGGAGGGAGCTGGGGTTGTGAGTCTCAAGGGGAAAGTCAAGCTAATTGTTGGGAGCAGTCCCTTTTGCGCTACTCTCATTAATCCCAGCCTTTTGGAGAGCCTCTGTACTTCAAGGTGGGATGGACTCTTTCCATATCTGTGTGGCCTTTTTTTTGGGCAGACGGCCCCACAGCTTGATAGGGAGTGGCATTTGGCCTGAGCCAGCTGGCCGCTCTGTCACGGTTCCTGCACCCCTGTATGTGGAATGATCGCGTAGTCAGATGGGATAGCAGGTGGGGCCGGGGAAGTCAGCTGGAGCTAACAGGTCAGCGCCTCCTGAACGCTCTTGCCCTCTGGTCCTTTGAGCACCTGCCTCAGGTTTGGTCGGTGAGCAGGTGACCTTACACCACCAGTACTGAGACCGTTCAAGGTCTCTCTGCTTGCTGGTGTGGGCTCCTCCCAAGCATGCTTATTTCAGTCTGGGAGGCAGTCACAGTCAGTTCTTGTCCTGCGTTAGCAGGGAAGGCAAGATCCCCGGGCAGCCTGCATTTGTTAAAAAAACCTCCTTTTTCCTCATCTGGCATTTCGGGAGTACCATACATTTCCTCCCATGAGAGCAAAAACAGTTCACCCACTATCTTTATTTTTAGTTTATTTTCACTTGTCGTGTGTGTCCCATTTTACTTTAGTATCTTGTCTAAAGGGAGACTGAGTCACATATTTGGAAATCACTTGGCCCTTGATTCGCATTTTTATTTAAGAGCACCAGCAGGCATGGTGTTTGTGTCTTATTACTACAACCTTTATAATAAGTTTCCTTCTTTGGAATTGCCTCCTCAGCCGTTGGGTATCAGGGTCATGCTGCGGGCACAATTCAGAGAAGTTGTCTTGTTGGATAAGCATAGCAGGTGTCAAGGTGTGGTGCCTGTAAACCAAATGCTTTTCTCTTGAATTAGAAGAGAATAATCTGAGGTTTCAATGCAAATTGTCTTAGGGAGCCTCATAGCTGAGATCTGTGGTCTTCTGCCAACTCATTGAGTAAGCCCACTCGCATTTGCATTTCCTTAGTCTGAAAGATGGGATAGCAATCATGATAAATTCCAGCGCTACAGACCAAGGCATATAAGGCAGTGGTGGAGTGGGGAATGGGTAGCAGTCACCTTGCATGGAATTCATGGTACAAACCACCTAGAAGGCAGCAGCCACTTGGAAGGGGATTACCATGTGGATCACAGCAGGTGACTTATAATTAACCAGTTACCTATTCATATGAAGTAAGATTTCCCTTTTCCTGCACTATGGCATTTTTCTTTTTTATCCTCTCTCTTTCTGATTACAATTCCCCTCTGGAGCTACATTATGCCAAGGGAGGCAATGAAAAATGTTCTTTTTTTGTTAGTTTTGGGGACAGGCTATATAGTACAGTGGTGCGATCACAGTTCACTATAACCTCGAACTCCTTGGCTCAAGTAATCCTCCTTTTTCAACCTCTTGAGTAGCTGGGACTACAGGCATCATACTCAGCTAATATTTTATAATTGTTTATAGAGACACAGTCTTGCTGTGTTGCCCAGGCTGGTCTTGAACTCCTGAGAAAGGTTTTTGGTGTCTGGGATTTAATAAATGGTGGTGGGTTTATGCATGGCGAACTGAAAGTTTTGCTTGTGTGTCTTTCCACCCTGAATGCCTTTGAATAAAATGCCTTACTTCCTTCTTTTATTTGAACATCTCTTCTTCGAGCCAATCCAAGTTGGAATATCAGCTGCCTGTTTCAATAGAACAAAAACTTCTCAGGAGAGGAAGGGAGGGAAGGTGAACAGGAATATGCTCCTCATCTCCTGGCCCCAGGAATGGTGGGTCCCCATTGATTACCAGTGCCTAACTAAATTACACAATTAAAGCCAATGTATGTTTAAGTGAGAAATCCCATTCTGCTATCACAGAGGTGCTAATGAATCAGGCTGTTATTGTGGTTGTGTTTTCTAGGCTTCTATCCTTAATTAAGCAATTACAGGGTCTGCTGATACTTATGAATTCCTTTCAGATGCTTTAATTGAATTGCATCTTAATGGATATTTGTGAAGTGGGTATTCTTTCTCTTGGGACTTCCCAGTTTGATTCTGTCTCCACTGCCTACTTACTTTCAATTGGGTCCCATTACTAGAAATGTACAGCTTAGCATGAGACTTTTCTAAAACTGCTCTAGTTTTTTACTTTTAAAGATATCATTACAGGAATTATAAGAATTATGTGTATGTTGGGGGTTCCGAGAGGTTACTTACTTATAGGAAAAAATGAGCACAATGAACGAATTTCAGGAGTGTCTTTTAATGAGGCCAAGATTTTTGCAAGCACACTTAAGAAAGACAATCTTGAATAAATAAATTGTGGATGATACATAAATTAAAAAGATAGCTTTGCCTCGAACATCTTTTGCTGTAGTACTGTATGCAGCTGTATGAAAAATGTAAACAAGAAAAAACAAAAGAGCCATTACCAAAAGCAGAGTCAACATACTACAAATGCAGAGAAAAGTACAATTAGTTGTCAAATCCAAAAGCCTTCCCCAGAGAGATGACATTTGAGCTTCCAAGAAGGTCTGCTACATTTTCTTCAAGCAAGCTGAGTTTGATTCATCTAGGCAGAAGAACTCTGCCTATATCAGATTTCAGGAAAAGTTGCCTAAAAGAAATGGATGTACTCATGAATCATTTTTTTCTGCGCTTTTCTACTGGGGTGTAAATCTCCTTCCCAGCTCTCTTGCCATTGAGCATTCATGGCTCTGCCCTCAGCTCCCTGTCTGTGCAGGCACCATCACCCACTGGTCATGTGGATGAAAGTGCAAACCTCTGATTATAGCCTGATTATCTTCTATCTTTACACCATGAATCATCCCCAGAATGAGCCTCATCATACTTGTGGGTCATTCAATCACATGGTTATTTAATAATTTTTTTATATCTGCTGGGCACAATGCTAGAAATACTAGAAATGCAAGACATAGTTCCAGCCTTCACGCAAAGTAATTGTGTCTACTGATGTGCAGACATGGAGAAAAACTATTTTCAAAAAACATAAGGGCAGGAGAAAGAAACACGCTTTAAATACTATGCAAATGAAAACAACTCAGATTTTGTGGAACAATAAGAGTAAATATTGTGCTACTGTCAAAAAGATGAAGGCAGTCCTGGTCCGTAACCCAGAAATACAGGATCCAGAGAGGGGTGGGGCTGAGCACTGGTTGCCCAGGTGGTGCAGATCTGGAGGATGGTGGGCCATCTGAGGACCATCCTTTTAGGAAGGCCATCAGCAAACTGCAGGTGGATTAGATTAGAGAAGCGTGACCAAGGATGATGGTAAGAGCCTAAAAATGCCAGTACTAGAGCACAGGCAGTTAAGAATGAAAAGAGAGACTCCACAGCATAATGGAGTGTTTCAGGTAAAAGAGAGAGGGACTCAATTTGCTCAGTAGCCATTTTAAATATGTTTTGATAGAGGCAGAGTAATAAAGTTTTCAATAAAAATATTTGTTCAGTATGGTTTAATGACAGTCATAGACCTTGGAACTAAAATACTTAAAGATGAATTTTTGCTCTCCTGCCTCCTAATTAGTTATTTCTGTCAGACTGGACTCCTTATCTTGGTGTGAGGCTAGTGACCTGGAGGTGAGGGAGACAGCTAAGCCCATATGGTATTGATGTGCCAACCTATCTAGGGCCTCCTGTAGCTGAGGGAAAGATCATCCTGGCGATGGCATCACCTTTTATGGAGTCCGTCAGACTGCTGTGGATGCAGCCTCCTAATTGGGGTTCAGTTCTCACATTTCAGTTGAGTTTTGTGTGCCAAGAAAATGTAGATGTTGGTTTATCCTCTGCTGTTCCATGATTGGCCCTGTGAAATGGATCTGAATGGATAGGCCAGTGAGAATTCTTTCCTTCTATTCTCTGACTAGTTCTTCTACTCTGAAGCCTTCTCATGCTTTTTACTCCTACTACTTTTGAGTTTTAATATAGATGAGGCAAGGGATAGGTAGAAGACCTAGCCTGTGCAGAGCTAGTGAGAGCCAGTGGAGTGGTACAGAAGACCAGACCTGTGAGCTTTTCCGCAGCGCTTTTTCAGGTTCTTCTTTCCTCCTAAGTCTGTCTAGGATTGTCTAAGATGCCTTCTACTCAGGTGGGCATTGGGGTGAAATGAGACACACACAGAAATCTGATGGCTTTTCTCTACTCGATTGTTTCCAACAACAACATGTGTCTTTGCTTGTGCCCAAATGCCTTACTTCTAATGTCATTCTTGTGGCTTTCCCAGAAGAACACTTTTTGGTGTGGCTTATTCAACACCATCTTGTCAACCTGTGGACATTTCCCAGCAGCCACTTAGTAGTAGTGTTGACAAGCTAGTGGGCTACTCACTACTACTGCATCCCTGTGGGGAGTCCATTTGGCCAGACTAATAGTTGGAAATGCCAGACCCTAGATGCAGGAGAGGGAGTGTAAATGGTTTGGTAATTTGAAATTAAAGGTTAATGCTTTGAAATCTGGTAATGGGCAGCCCCAGGGTGAACAGTGCACACTGCTGTAAGACTTAATCCTCGTTGCTATGGAAACCACCTCTTACATCCCCCCCCTTCAAATAGATTTGACTGGGTTTAAAAAAGTAAAACAGATCCTCATTAATGAAAAACTGTTTGACCCTCCCCCAAACCACAGATCATTGCTCACCTTGAATTTATTTCAGAAAGATTTTCTGAGGCTTCCCCAGTCTGATGGGCTGGATTTATTAGTCTGTGCCTGGCCCTCCGTGTAAACTTTGAATGAATAACACTTACCTGGGAATTAGAACATACTGGGCTTCCAGTATGTGCAGCCTGTGCGAGCACACCTTCCTTGGACCTTGAGAGGGTGTCACAGAGTTTTGCCCCTGGAGCCACATAGGGCCACTGACCCCAGAATGCACTTCCTCACGCCCCATGCATGGGAGTTCTGAGGAAGCCCATCTCAGTGCTGGAGAGCATTCCCAGATTTGCAGCCAGACTGCCAAGCACAGGCATAGCAGAGCAGGAACAATTCACAGAAGTTCCTTTCATATTTGGAAGGCATCTGAGCACAACTGCATTCTCTCAGTCATGCTTCTTCATCACTAGAGCGAGCTTTTCCCCAATTAGTTAAAGTGCCTTCTTCATCTAGACCTTGTAAGTTTGGGGATTTTTAAACCAAAGCTGCTTCACCCTTTGCCAGTAACGAAGCAAATGAGATCTACATCTCACATGGCTTCTGCAAGATTCACTTAGAGGCTTCTCAGGTGAACTTTGGAGAAAACTTTCTATTCAAGCTTTCTGGATTCCCTGTGGTTTTCCTTAATATACTTCTTATGCTCTGTAATGCTTTTACAATAGCATTCCTCCATAAACCCTAGTAACTCCCATGCTTACCTTTACTATATGTAGGGAAATATTTAAATCAACTAGTTAGTCTATGCCTGATGGAGAAGTTCCCATTTCCCTGCCCTTGTGTGCCTCCTTCTCCTGAGCTTGTACATCTGGTAGTGATTTTTCTAGGGTTAATTTGGGTGTTTTTATTTTTAAATTGGAACATGGTGTCTGTCTCTTCTCTGTGTGTGTTTTGGATGCAGCCCCTGTGCTAGGCATGTGGTTATTAACTCCACTGATATACCAGTTCGCTCATTAGCATTTGCATTTTAAATTACAAGCTAGAGCAGACGACATTTATGCTATATTTGTACCATTGCCTTCTTCATGAATGATGTCGTATGTGCAGGGAATGCAGAAATAACTCTTCTAAGGCCCTGGTGTATTTTAGTCTCTTTTTCAGCAAACTGCTATTTCTTTTTTACTCTTGATTCTCATTGTTTGATAGGGAATTTTTTTTTTTAATTCTTTTCCAAGTTTAGACCTATTTGTGACTGCTACTGATTGGGAAGTGCTAACGACAGACAAACCCTTCATATGAAAATAGGCATATTGCGTAGAGTGGCCATCTTTCCTCTCACGTGGTGCGCTTTGCAAGCAGCCTGCCTTGATTTGAGAGGAGGAATTTTCTCCTCCACAGTGTGGTGGGTGGGAAGACGTGGTAACTGATACTTGTTCTCTTGCATTCTCGTTCACATCCCTCTTTTTTATAGTTGATTAGTCAGTGGTTATTTAGTAACACCTGTTAATTGCTTGGCACAGACAGGAGTCAGAAGGAAATAATGTATGCCTTCAAGAAGCTTATTTTTGACAAAAGCATTTAGATTGCACTGCAGTACCACATGTGCCTCAGTATTAGAGTGTAAAATCCCAGTAGAGGTGGGCTTCTTCAACGAGGGTTGCCAGTCGTTAGGTCCTCATAGAGCAGCCATTGCTCTTGGCAGATGGTGGCTTATCTAGATCACAGGAACCAAGTCAAAAATGCGGTCATGGATCATGGATTATGGGTCTGTGGCTGAGCCTTCCTGGACTGGCCCAGCTCTGCTTAGCTTAGCCTTTGGTGGGTTTCTGGCAGCAGGACGGAGGCAGAGAGCAAGTTCTGGTAGAGAGTTCTGTGTTCATGCCATTGTGCTTCTCCTCTGTGATCTCTAATTTTAGTTCTCTGGGTTCTGCTGCAAGAATCCTTCCTACTGGTG
The DNA here is from genome assembly GCF_000164805.1 of Carlito syrichta. NCBI lineage: Eukaryota > Metazoa > Chordata > Mammalia > Primates > Tarsiidae > Carlito > Carlito syrichta. The sequence continues at coordinate 55,924 of NW_007246712.1, read as the reverse complement.
AATTCTAAATTTTAAAACATAACATTAAAAATCTAGGGAACTCATATTGGAAATAGATATGCATTGTAGATAGGCAAGCGCAAATTCTGCATTTGATACAAGCTATTTTTATTTCCTCACCTTCTCCCTAAAGGTTTTCTCCCATAGTCTTCATTCTGCTAGTAGCTGTTGGAATAGCGAAGACATGAGCAATTTCATTTGAGGCGAATAATCCAAGTACAGATGAGGTATTAATTCAGAATCTGAGCTTTTTAATCCTTTTTATTGCTGCATGTGGCATATCATACAATAATAAAACAAATTGCATGGTGTGGGGTAAAAGCAGTCTATGCCTACTCTCATGTTGACACGTTTCCTGCTATGAGGTTGGTCTCACAGTTAACACTGCCATGTCACACACCGTATTCCCTTGGAGGGTGGTTCTTACCCATTGGAATGAATGCGGGGGAGTTGGTAGCTTTGGTTCCTCCAACACAGCACTCAATCTGTGCCACCTCACAGTGTGAATTTTCCTTCACATTTGATGCTGCTTTGTATGTTTCCTTTGCTTTTATTATTTATTCTTTTAATTTTTTTTTTTTTTTGAGTCAGAGTCTCCCTCTGTTGCCCAGGCTAGAGTGCAGTGGCACAGCCACAGCCGCCTCAGCCTTTCAGATAGCTGGAACTATATAGGCACACGGCAACACACCCAGCTGTTTTTTTTTTTTTTTTTAAATTTATTGTAGAGATGAGGTTTCACCAAGTTGCTCAGGCTGGTCTGGAACCTCAGGGCTCAGGCAGTCCTCTCACCTCTGCCTTCCAAAGTTCTGAGATTACAGTGTTGAGCCGCCACACTCGGCTATTCTTTTAATAATTTCTTACCCTGGTATCTGTTGATTCAGAGTTCTAAGAAACCCTACCCAGCACAGCAAACATTGGAGTCAGATCTTCAGATGAGGTTTCCAGTTGTGTGAGGGCTTCTTTCACTTCAGTATCTAAGAGCTCAGGCAGGGCCACTTCCCACCTCGTGTCTTCCCATTCATTCATTTCCATAAATGAAAGTACTCATGAAATCCTTTTGAAAAGTTGAGGGGCCAAACAAAATTGATAAAGAACTGTTACCTATGTCTGTTTTTTTGTCTTTGGAGGTGGTCCATTTTTGACACATTCGGTGTTTGCTGTGCCCTTTCGTGGCTTCCATGAACTCCAGGCTCCAGACATAGGCCTTTGTGCCTCAGTCTTTAGCTTTTTTTGGTTTCTGTGCCTGTCACCTGGTGGAGTTGTTCTCCAGAAACTAGTAAGCTGTGCCTAACAGGGCAAGCCTGGAACTCTTGGAGGGGATGAGTAGGGCTCTGGAGACTGGGTGGAGGAGGCAGGGCAGGAGATGTCACTGACTTGGCATCACCTGTGCAGTCAGGTAGGCGAAAATTCATTTGATGGTGTGGCAGCAGGCACCTAGATGGCATTTGGGGTGTTCATTCAGTAACGTTTAGAAATGCTACTTAACGGCACTGATGAAAGCAGTTTTGACAAACAGCTCACTAAAGAGCCATGGAATCCCACGGACTATCTTTCATTTTTCCATTACATTTGTTAACCCGGTGAAGGGCTGATTGCTGCCAGTCACTCCCCATCCTGCTGAGCTGGTGCTCCAGAGGAGGGCGAATGTGTCTTGCCTGCGTTCCACCAGCTGCCAAGCCATCCAGCCCTCTTGCGGTTCTGTGCACCTACCTCCACTCTGCCATTGGTTTCTGACGGAAACCTTGAATTAAGTGGGTTAGGAATAAACTGCTTGAATGCATTTGTGCAGATAGCTTCTCTCACCAGCTATCTGAAGTGCTTTTTGAAATACACGGGAGCCCTTTGTAAGCTGCTTTATAAGCTGTGAAGTCCATTGTTGCCACTCTCTGCAGCCAGCGTGTCTCTAACCTAAGTAATGTCTACTTGGCTCTGGGCCAGGGCTTGGTATTGGAAACTCGCGTAAGCAGCAAAGCCGCCCACCAGAGTCACTAGCAGCTGTTGCAGGTTGGAGGATTTGCAGAAATTGAGATTGCTGTTCCCAGATATTGGCACTTGCCTGGGGATGAATGACTGAGTCTGTGGAGGGGACTCTGTATGCTTTCCTTCGGCCTTTTATTCTCAGCTCTCCATTGTGGTGCCTGCTCAATGGCTCCGTTGTGGAGGAGGATGGCTGAATGGAGGGGTGAGTGGCCTGCCTCTGCCGCCATTCCCTCTCTCAGTTGGCCTAAACTGAGGCATTAATAATGGCTCTTTGATCCCCTGAACTGGTTCTTGGGGTAAGAATTACATGGCACATAGCACAAATGCCCAAAGACTAAGAGTCCAACCTTGAGCGGGCAGAGAAATGAGCTTCACCTGAAAGACAGTGAAGCAAGCCCTGCTTTGGTTACTCTGATGCCCTTTCGTCTTAACCTACCTACCTGCCCCAGAATAGCCAGAGAAGTAAGACCAAAGACCAGAAAAGGTCTATTCTGATAAAGTCATTCATGGGTAGTATGTTTATTTCTGATATGACTGCCCAAGAGTGGAATTTTTAGAGGGTGATGCCACTTTGTATAATTTCTTCTTATCACATATATCCATGCATATTCATATATGCACATTTTGAAACTAGTATTCTAGTGCCATCTTTCTAGAAATCATACTGCAAAGAAACAGCCTTAAATAAGGGACATCCCCCCTCCTGCCTCCAACCCCCACCATCACTCCCTGTCAGGTCACTTTCCATCACCAGCATGTAAGATGCTTGAGGGCAGGAACCTTGTCCATCTCGTCACCACTGAACCCACTTGGCAGTGCCTAGAATAGTGCTTAACCGAATTTGCACTCAGTAGTTCTTGGATGAATGAATAAACATTGATGTTTCTGGGCTAACATTTTGATTATTTTGAAATTCAGAAAACATCCATGAGCAAGGTGTTAACTGAAATAAAATTTAGGTGGGAGACAGTGGCTCAAGCCTGTAATCCCAGCACTTTGGGAGACCAAAGCGAGAGGATTGCCTGAGCTCAGGGACTCAAGACCAGCCTTGGCAACTTGGTGAGACCTCATTTCTACAATAAATCAAAAATTAGCTGGGCGTGGTAGCGTGCACCTGTAGTTCCAACTGTTTGGAAGACTGAGGCAAAAGGATCACCTGAGCCCAGCAGGTAGAGGCTGCGGTGGCTGTGAGCATGCCACTGCACTCCAGCCTGGGCAACAGAGTAGGCGCCAACTCAAAAAAAAAAAAAAAAAGAAAATTTTTTTAAAAACCAGTAAAATTCAGAAAACAAATTCACCCTTCTGTTCCCATAGAGAAAGAGTGTGGAGCCACAGCAACCCTGACGTCTCAGTGAGAACCAGACTGGGTGTTTCTCAAGCAAACTTGAGCCATGCCTAAATCTGTCCCCAGAATCACAGAGCCTTACACAGCCTCACTGGAACTTGTTTTTTTTCATGGAATGAAGGAGTTGGATTAGGTTTTTCTAAGGTTCATTCTAGGTCTGAGTTTCTAATAATAATAGCTTTTATTTCATTAGGATTAAATTAGTTAATTTGCTGTGGATTAAATAATTTAATCCTTACCACAGCCCTGTGAGATGGGTGCCATCTCATTACAATCCCCATTTTCAGATGAGAAAACTGAGGTCCAGAAAAGTTAATTAACTTGCTAACAGCAAAGCACATTTCTTGGATCTAAATGTTTGTGCTCTCATTTAGAATGCAATGCCCATATTGCCACTGAACATACTCTTACCCAGGACTTACCTCCTGTGTTTTTCCAGGTAGCCAGGGAACTTTCCAATCTTCCCTTCATTTCAGTGCATCTGTCTGTGCTCTGTCATTGACTGGGAATCAGCCTGGCATTGCCTTTCTTTTTGGGATGACCAAAGGCAAAACTTAAGAAGGGAACAGTGGTAGTGACCCTATTTAGGAAGTATAGGAATGGAGGTAGGAAATTCTAGTTGTTTGGGGTTTGGGTTTGTTTTGCTGGCTCCAGAGATGATGCCAGTAGGAACACATCTAAGATGAGAGCATGACTGGGACATGTGATTTTAGGGGGGGAGAGCAGGTCAGACCTGTGGGATGGGTTTATGAGCTGGGGCATTTATGGACAAATTAAACTTTAGCCCTGAGTAAGCAGAGTCCTAAGCCAGTTATTACAGCTCTGGCACTTCTAATGGGCCCTGTGCAACCCTTATAAATTATTCAGCTGCTTTATTAATAAAAGACCAAGCAACTTGCCTAGTCCTGGTGATACTTAAGTGTGTAGCTTAGCGAGAACAGGTTAGAGGAACAGAATATTTGCTGATCACCAAGGAACCCTCCTTTCTAATTTGGAGATGACAAGGTTAAACTGACTGCCTTCAGGAGCAGAGTTTTGACAAAGAATGCATATAACTGGTGTTGAAATGTTAACTATGTAACAAAGGACTTTCCTCTGAGGAAGTGACTGCTCAGGTTTCCTGGACTATTGCATCTGATGCACCTTTCACAGAGTGGCATGATAGTGGTGATTGGATGTCTCAGGAGATCCAACTTTTAAGTATGAGAAGTTTTTTGGTTTTGCTTTAAATTCTTGGGCCTTTTAATTTTAATATAATTTCATATTACACAAAAGTTGCAAGAATACAAGTACAAAGATCTTCCATTTATCTTTAATTAAATTGTTAACATATTGTCCCATTTACTCTCTCTACGTATTTTTAGAATCAGAAGATTTTGGCCAGATTGCCTCTCACTTCCTAAAAAGTGGCAATTTTTTTTTTTCCTATCCCACATAGAGCACACCTTTCTCTAAACATTCAAGGGGTCACCATATTTGTTTCATGGCAGCAACCATGATAGTGCCCCACTGGTGACCCATGGCAATTGGACATCCAGCTTTTCCAGGGAAATGTCTACTTTCAAGTCCTCTGTTCAAATTGCAGGCCAAGTATGAGACCAGTGGGTCTTTTTGGTTCAAAACACATAATTCTAGCAGTTTTGGGTCGGGGCTTTTGTTGCGCTCAGATGTTTTCAGGGATGAGATAACCCAGAACTGGCATCTAGGTAATGTAACTTACAGACTCACTGGGGATGTACACATTCCAGGATGTTTGCATGCTTGCTTTTGGGGTTTCTCATGCTGCCCCTAGATATGATAGGAGCTTCATAATCTTACGTGATTTCAGACTTCAGGACATAATGGGTCAGAGGTATGGCAAAGTGACTCATTCACATACACTTCCAAGCATGTTTGAATTCTATTATTTAATAGCATTATGAGAATATCAGTGATTTCTTGATGAACTGTAAACATTCTCTGAATTCCATCCTGCTGAAAGCAGAGGGACACCACGGCAAGAGGAAGATCTCTTCTGATGCTCCCTGACTTGTCAGGTAAAGAAGCATAGATGGCGGGTTGCAGTGGCTCACACCTATAATCCCAGTATTTTGGGAGGTGTAGGCGAGAGGATTTCCTGAGCCCAAGGGTTCGAGACCAGCCTGGGCAACATGGTGAGACCTCATCTTTACAATAAATCAAAACTTTTTTTTTTTAATTAGCCAGAAGTGGTGGTGCACACCTGTAGTTCCAGCTACCTGGAAGGCTGAGATGGGAGGATCACCTGAGCCCAGCAGGTCAAGGCTGAGTGACAGTGAGATAGTAAGACTACTACTCAAAAAAAAAAACCATGGATGACAGCTAGGATCTGAGAACCTCAGTCTGCAGTCTCATGTTTCATGGATAAGATTTTAAAAGAAAGTCTCTTTTCTTTTTGTTTTTTCAACTTTACATGCACTATGTCATATTTGTTCTTCCTCATCTACTCCATGGCTTTTCCTCCTGAGTGTTCACAGAGTGAGTGCTGTATTGGCATGTGTACTTTGTGCTCACTGATTAAGGTCCTTTTTCCCTCACTCAGCTCTCTCTTCTCATTTGTCAGTGAATGCTCTGATTTTATACTAGCAAGCGTTGTGCCAGTAATGACCCCATTCTCAGCATTTGTACTTCTTTTGTCCCCATTGCTACCCACGATCTTATAGAGAGCACTTCAAGGTGACTGTTACTTTTCAGGACAGCAGGGAAATGCTCGGTGTAGTAGGGTTGGGATAGGAAACCTAATTCTAGGGGAATAAAATAGGTGAAAGATGAGTTGGAAATATCTTAAAGGAAGGTTGATAATAGAAAGTTTAGTGAATAGGAAATTGGAAGACCTTGTTTCTCGTCCACACCGCTGCTTCCTGTATGGCCTTAAAACAAAGCTCACACAGGTGTCTGCCCCCACTTCTTTGGTTCTCACTGTCTGTGCTCCTATAGGCTCTATCCCTCCCCGCCCACCATCGTTAACTCCAGATTATAGTCTTAGCTAGGTGGCCTTCGATTGTATTAAATGGTAGCTGTCTTTCAAGGCCTGAAATGCCATGATTGTATGAACCCTTCTCCATACTCTCTTACATTTTGAGTTTGAAATCAAGTCAGCTGATCAGTAAATTGAGGTGATTAAATTATTGCCCTGACATAAACGTAATCTGTATGAGTAGGAGATGACAGCTTAGAAGACAGCCTGTGTCTTCCCTCGGTTCATCAGATAAACACTCTAATTGGATGACAGAGCTCAGTTTTAAAGTAGCCTGAGCTCAAAGATGAGCTAGCCAAGGGCTAATGCTAATACTATCGATCCAGTTCTCAGAAGAGCAATTAGAGTCCTAATGAGATGAGGACTTTGGGCTTCTGGGACAGCACCAGAAAGAAGTTAAGCTGTGTTGAAAGGTCTTATCAACTGCTTTGAGGCAAGCTACTTGTTTGGGTTGCACCCTTTGCTCAATGTCTTCCAGATGTCTGTTTAAGATCTGGGCCCCTGGATAGGCCAACCCTCTTATGGTTCTCTTCTGGTTGGAATTATAGATTTATTGTGCTAACCATTTGATTTATCTGGAATTTGTCTTTCTTTGTCAGGTGCCCAGATTTAAACACATAAGCTGAGAAATACATAATTTTAAAACTGTTAGAATGCTGTTTCGCCCACTTCATACATGTGGTATATTAAGGGTTCACCTTTAGCAACAGCCCAATTAGTAATTGCCAATACTGCTTATGTGCGGTGTGGGGTTGTTAACAGTTGCTATGAGAACCTTAACTTTTTCACTCCCTGACTCATTTTACATGAACAATGCTAATGTGAAGAGATTTGAAGGGGTGGGCTGGGAAGACAGGGAGCTAGCAAGTAAATAAAACCCTGTTCTCTCTTGAGTCACTTTGGATGGTAGAGTCTCAGTGCTCATTCAGTTCTTCCACCTTGGGCTCTCGTGCATGTTTGTTTTCCCTAAATCCTTAAGAAGAAAGTAAAATAGTTTGACCTTTATTTGCATCAAACTTAAAAGCAGTTCAAGTTCAGTACTTAGCCAGAAGATTGCCTTTAATGAGCCAAGCTTAGAAGAGCTGGAACTTAATCTCTTAATGTTTGGAAGGAGATGAGATGTGCATACACACTGAGAAAGCAAGTTTACAGCTTTAACTATTAAATTCAAAACGGAATCATTCTCACAGCAGCATTTAAGAACAACAACAACAAAAAAAACTCTGGGTTTCTTTTTGTTGTTGTTTTGTTTTCTGGAGCAAAAAAGCATCTCATCTACAGCATGTGCCTGTGTGTGGACTCTTGAATTTTATAAAAACACCCTTTACACAGTAGCTCAGAAGTCATCTTTACGTGTTTTCAACTTCATCTGAGAACAGAATTTCTGTCCAAACCAGGCTCCTTCTCCTTGCAGGCTCTTCCCCGCTCTCAATTTGGCCCCCACACGGGGTTAAGTGTGGGTTAGATCCTCTAAAGAAGGAAAAGGTGCTTCTCTCAGCCTTTGTCAGCGCTAATGGCCAGCTGTGTTTAGTGCTCGATCATTCGGTTTTTTCTTCCCCTTGTCATTTGGTGGGCCAGGTTTTATGCTGAATAAAAAATAAAGAGTGCTTATCCCCCTCGCCCTTCCCCTCAGTTCTCCTCCTCTGCTCACTGTTCCTGTAGAAAAAAATTGGAATGCTGGGTCAGAACTTCTTTATTTGTACTTTGGAGCAGAAGCTTTAGAGGAACTGGGGCCACCAGGACCCGTGAACTCTAGGACCTCAGTAGCTATAGGATAGTGCTCCCAGACTTGTGCTGTGTCAATGCTGGTGATTTGCAGACCCCTCTTTTAAGTAGAAAGGGTCTAGACTTTCCTTCTTTTTTTTCTCTCTCTCTCTAGGATTGGAAATCATGAAATATCCATTGCACACACAATGGATGGCTCTTGGTGGCTCAGACAATAGGTTTTGGAGCCAGTCCCATGGAGTCTGAGCTTAGGCCCCCTCACTTGCTAGACCCATGAAACTCCATTTCCACAAAAAAGAAGTAGGGATGAAATAATGTCGTTGTGATCAACAAATCAGTCCTTTGAGGTTTTTCTCATCTGGTGACAAAGCATTTGTATGATGCAGGCAAAACACTAGGTGCCATTTAGAGCTGAAACTTGATACATGATTTGAATCCTGTCTACATAAATACCATCATCCAGGAAGGCCACCTTCTAGGGCATACCCTTGAACCAGCACTGGACGTGGTGGCTTTCTCTCCCATCCATGAAACGTAAACTATAGTCCTACTGGTACCTTTCCCTTCCTCCTGCCCAGGTTAGCTCTTGCTTGGTCAAAGGTGCTGGTCCCTTAGTGGAGCATACCAGGCTGGTCTGTCATTGTGGGCACATCCTACAGAGCTATGATGGATGTTTCTTGCCTTGATGCCCATAGTGGGATACAGCAGAGTAGAACAATTAGCCCCCACGTGAAGGGCACTAGGACAGTGTTTTCAGCAGTGATGGCCGTAGCTGACTGAATTTCAGATGTAGGTAAGATTACAGACTTCTAAAAAAGATTCTGAACTTCACACTCATCAGGATGGCTACTATCAAAACAAAAAATAGCAAGTATTGGCTAGGATGTAGAGAAATTGGAACCCTTGTGCAGTGCCGGTGAGATTGTAAAATGGTGCAGCTGCTGTGGAAAACCATGTGGAGGTTCCTTAAAAATGTTTAAATGTAATTGCCTTGTGAGCCAACAATTCTACTTCTGATTATGTATCCAAAGGAAATGAAATCAGTATCTCAAAGAGAGATATGCAGTTCCATGTGCAGTGCGGCACCTATCACAATGGCCAAGATATGAAAACAACCTAAATGGCCATCCTGGAACGAATGGATAAAGAAAATGTGATCTATGCCTACAATTGGATGTTATTTCGCCTTAGAAAAAAAGGGAGGTTCTGCCATTTTTGACAACATGGAGGAACCTGCAGGTCATTGTGCTAAGTGACATAAGCCAGTCACAGAAGGACAAATACTGCATGATTCCAATTATATAAGGCAGCTAAAATAGTCCAACTCCTAGGAACAGAGAGCAGAATGAATAGTGGTTGCCAGGAGCTGGGAAAAGTGGGAAACAGGGAGTTGCTGTTCAGCAGGTCAAAGTCTCAGTTATGCAAGACGAGTCAGTTTCAGGGCTCTGCCTCCAATATTGTGCATGTTGTTAATGGCACTACGTTATACATTTTAAAATGTGTTAAGAGGGTAGATCTCATGTTAAGTGTTCTTAACACATTAAAGAAGAGGGAGGGATGGGGAGAGATTCTGCTTCTAAAAAGGAATTCCTTCCAGTTAGTAAGACTAATTTGTTCAGAACAGAATGTGATGGTCCAAAGTGGGGGCTGGAAATACAGGGCCGACTTGATTAAAGGGCATGCCTGAGATCAGGGGACATTTTGCAAATCCGGGTCCCTGGTCCCCTCCTCCTAGTAAACAGGGAGACCCCAGCAAATGGCTCAAGGATTGTCGGTGTTCTTGAAAAAGCAATAAAAGGTGCAGCATGGTGGCTCACACCTATAATCCCAGGATTTAGGGAGACCAAGGGAGGCCAACAAAAGGCTACTTTCTCTAGCTGAGGATCCTTTCTTTCTTTGCCTGGCTTATTTGGACCTGCATGTTGCAAAATCCACATTTGCCACACTGAAGGAGCTAAATCCTGTTCCTTCTTCATGTCTCCCTTTATTTATTTTTATTTTTGAATTAGAGTCTCATTCCATCACCCAGCTGGAGTGCAGTGGCACACTCACAGCCACCTCGGTGTAAACCTGCTAGGCTCTAGCGATCCTTCCGCCTCAGCCTTTCAAGTAACTGGAACTACAGGCACATGCTACCGTGCCCAGCTCATTTTATTTTATTTTTAAATTTATTGTAGAGACGAGACAAGGTCTCACCAAGTTACCTGAACTGGTCTCAAATCCTCTCGCCTCAGCCTTCCAAAGTGCTGGGATTGCAGGCTTGAGTCACCACTCCCGACCACGTCTCCTTTTAAATGTCATTTTTTTCCCCAGAGAATTCTGCTGGCTCTTAGAGTAGAGTAAGCTCTGACCCCTTTCATGTGCCCCTGTAGTTCTTGCTAGTTCCCCTCCCTCATTTGTACTTCTTATGTAATGTAGGCCTTCTCCAGTAGGCCTTAAAATCCCAGACTTCTTTGTGCTGCTTGTCCCTATTGTATCTCTCCCCCTCCCAACAGACCCTGACACGTAGTAGGCACCCAATAAATGTGTGTTTCATAAGTGAACATTTCATACACTCTCAAAGCCATACATTTCATAGAAAATAGGAAACAAGAAAGGTATGTGTATTCTTACCTACAAGGTCATTGCTTAGCAGCTTTGAATCTTGATTCCTGTAGGCTGTCATTTCCGAGATACTCATGGATTTTTGTTCTATGGTTGTATTTGTGGCACCAACATGCCTTTCTAAGAGTCTCTTGAGAGAATATTCTACCTCTAGGAATGAAGACTGTACATAAATAGAGATCATCACTGATTTCCAAAGGGCAGCCAACAGCCACAGAGAGTGCAAATTGAAGGAGCAACTCAGGAAACAAGAGAAAGCAAACTTCTGTTAGCTCTAGGCTGAAAATGAGAAACCCTTAGCTTTCTTGTATTTTTTTTTTGAGACTCCATGGCCTAGTAGCCTCTAGAGATTCCTCAGTAGATCCATCAGCCACCAAGGAAGGCAGCTATGCTAGATTTTATGACTGTTTGCTTTAACTTTCCGTGCTTATAACTCATTTTTGACATGACAGTTTACAGCAATCTAGATTTTTTCTGAAGTTGCTTATCAAAATTGAAAGTGTCAGCTACCCAATATTTTGAGGCCGGTAATTAACTAGAACATTTTTACTTAATGTAGATGCTTGTAAAACATCTTTTCTGTATCGATAGAATCTCGACCACTTTTCCTAGTACAGGTGAAGAGCACAGAAAGAATGGCATACAGGTAGAAGAGAAGAGAGCATCTGTGAGCGTGTGTCGGATCCTCACCTGCCAGCCACAGAGCTCCACTGGGGAATAGAGCTGCCTTGGCAGATTCCTCTTCCCCACCTTGGACCTTTCCTCCCTCCTCCCCCCCCACTCACACACACTTCTCACTTAGAGACTCCTCTCCGGGTCCTTTTTAGTTTATTTATTTTTCCTGCCCCTAGCTTTATTCTTACCCTATTAGGAAAGGAGGGCAGTTAGGAAGTAAACATTTGTGTGTGTGGACTGAACCAGTTAGTTTCATGGCTTGTTACGTGGATTACTCATTTAATTTCCCTTAACTCGCCCAGTCTAGTTTATTGTCATAATGAACCTACCTGGGGCAGTAAAAGAAATGTCAAGTAAAAAGGAACATTGCTTTTGATAAGATGCAATTTTTTCCCTCATCTAGTCTATCAGCAAATCCTTTTCACTTAGATTTGAAGCTATTGGAAAACAAGTCTTGTTAATTTTCATTTATTCAGCGGCTGCTTATCCAATTTGGCAGTTACCACTTCCTTCTCTGGTCTCTCCTGCTGCTACTCTTATCTTAGCCTTTTCACTGTTCCTCCTCTACTGTAGAGAAGGAGAGGCAGAAGGAAATAAAATTTAAACAGTAAATGTAGCTACTTATTTTTTAACTTGATCAGTTGATTATTGCATGGCAATATGCAGATTTGGGAAATTAAACTGTCTTTTAAATTTTTTTGCTATCTTGTAAGAACCTCCTGGGATTGTGGGCCAAGATGGACTGGCTGATTGGTGTGGACTAGAAAGTAGATAGGACAGCTAGGTGAGTGCCTCTCAGTGAAATGTGTCGGCCAGAACCTGCTTTCCTTTCTTCCCCACTTATTTCAGCAAGTATTTATGGAATGTACACTGTGTTCTGGGAACACAGCAGGAAACAAGACAAAAGCCCACCTTCATTAAGCTAACAGTAGGGTTTTGTATGGAGGTGCTGTATTAAAGATCTTATCTGTGAAAAAAAAATGTGTCTTTGCTCCCCCCAAAACGCAGAATGTAAACCTCATGACTGCCGGAGCTTTTGTTATTACTTGCTTGGGTAAGGCAGTCCCTCTCCCATTTCTGCTTGATTTCTGTTTCTCTGTGATTAAACAGTGGCTCTGATAGTCTCTTGAAGCAGGGTTGAAAGAGACTCTGGGGAGATCGCCTCATCCTTTCATCTCTTATGTCTTCAGCTTTGTGTGGAACAGCCATCTCTCTTCCCTGGAAGCTCAGGCTCCACCCATCTGACCACTCTCCAAGAGCTTTGTATTTGTGTTGGCAGAAGTTAGGATCTGGAGAGCAATATTTCTTACGGATTAATTGCCAAAGTAATTATATTGTAAAATAATATGCATGATTGATATTTAATACATCCCTCTCCAGGGAGCTGGAGAGCTTCATTGATTTGGAAAGACGAGCCAGCTGCTTGTTTAGGAGCAGAGCTTTGTGTGAAAAGCCAATTGGTGGCCTGGACCACAAGGCAAGGGGCAGGTGATGGTGATGGGAGGAGGATAAAACAACTGCCAGGTCACCAAAGAACAAAAAGTGGCTGAGGCAGAGCTCAGTCAATTAAAGGCTGATTTTGCCAAGGGTGAGGAGGCACCCAGGTAAAAGAAACACAAGTAGCAGGAGGATCTGTGACCTGTGCTTTTTCCAAAGAAGGTTTTGAGGGCTTCTGTATTTAAGGGGGAAAGAAAGAAGGTCGGGTGGGAGGGTGAGGTAGGCAGTGAGGCTAGCAGTTACACCTGTAAGGCTTTGATTAGTGCTCAGTGACTCCACATTTTACGGTGAAAAGAGAGGATAGAGGCCAAGTTCATTAGGCATTCCTCTTGTGAATCTACATTTTACATAAGATAAAGTAAGCATGTGAAATTTCAGCTGTTTGTTTGAGAACAAAAGGAAAGCAGGTTTTGGTTTGGTCTGGTTTGTTTTTTTCTTTTGGGTGACTCAGTTCCCAAGCTTAACTTTCCCTTTGGCATAGTGAGTTTGGGGTCCTGAGATTCTGTTTTTTTCTTTCACATCATAAAGGATGTTCACCGAGAAGTATCCCACTGGTTACACTCAAGAAATCTTAGCTCCCTAGGAGATGACAGGAAACAGACTCTCGTGTCTTGTTCAGAACGAGTATCCCTAGTCTCCGCAGTGGGACCACACCAATTCAGACTCTCCGCCCCTACCCTCCTGCTGGCACTAGGACACTGGCTCAAGAGCGGGATCTGGCAGCTCTGTAGAGTTTCTTCCTCTCCTTGTCGAGCAGGGCACATGCAGCCTCTCTGTGTGGGCGACGTCCACATAAGGAGAATGCCTTATTTATTTTGGGTCCATGAGCTTGCGTAATGTGCTATTTAACACCCTCCTAAAAGCACTTCTCAGCACATGAGCAAGTAACGAAGCCCACTAAATCCTGCCTCTTCTGGGCACAGTGGGCTGTTTAAGGTTGCTCCTGCCGCTACGTATTTATGGACAGGGGCTGGAGTTATGACATTTATCTCTGTTGGTTAGGGCACTGATATATATCTGCCTGCGTCTCCCATGGAGAGCTGCACCTTATCTTGAGAGAGAGAGATGAGAGCATTCCCATAACTCATCCTTCCGGGCTCTGAGACTGTCAGTGTGGGAAGCCACTTTACTCCCCTAGCCAGTGGGTGCGGGGTGGCACGTGGTTATGCATACAAGGGAGATTTTGGTGGTAAGATTTCCTAGGATTTGCAATAAGAGAGGGGAACAGGTATCTCCTAATAAGCTCTTCTTTGGGTGTCATGTTTTGTTCAACCTGCTTCCTGGCATGGACCCCCACCCCCCTTTCTTAGGCATACGGTCAGGAATCCGTGGTGTTTATGGAATCAGTTTATTCCAGTCTTTCTGCTCAGACAGGACTCTGTCTCCTCACCAGTCTTCCTGCTTCTGTTCTCAGGACCCTTCTGGTCTATCTTCTTCACACAAGGGAGACCATTCTAAAACACACATCTGCTCCTGTTATTACCCTGCTTGGAACTTCTCAGCAGTTCTGTGCCTTCAAAATAAGACATTCATGGCTCTCCATGATCCAAATCCTGTTCATCTTTCTAGCTTCACTCCCTGCACCCTGCCAAGCTTTCCTCCTGAGCAGAGGTACTTGGAGAGTCCACACCCCACCATGCCGGCCCCAGCATCTTGCACACACTGCTTTCTCTGCTTAATTCTGTCCATTCCCTTCTCTCCTTTTATCTCCAACCCCAGAACCTGGTGTAGGTATATGCCCCTGGAAAAACCTCAGTTAGCATACATGCCTCTCTCTTCCTGCAGCCCATGTGTGTTCCTGGTTTATCTCTGTACCCAGTCCTTAGCACAGTGCCTGGCACGTAGGAGTTCTTACATCTGTGTGTGTTCAACAAACAAAGATTCCCTATAGCAATTCCCTGCCGGGTCTCTGCCCCATCTCCTTTCTCTATAACCATCCATGCTCCCTGAAATCTAGAGCCCAAGTCCCCCTCTTGCTTCAGAATCTCGTCCTCCCACCCCCATTTTATAGTGGGACTATATAGAATATATCTGGATACTTTATCCATAGGAGCCAGTCCTTTTTGGGGAGGGTGATGTACTCGTTGAATCAGATGAAATACTCAAGGCAGCGAACATTCGAATAACGGTTAGGGTCTCTGGAGGTTCATATGAGAAAGAGACAGCGGGGCTAGGTGGTCAGGAGAGGCTTTAGAGGGCCTGGAGCTTTAGGGCTCCCCAGGTGCTGTCTTCTGGTCTGCCAGTGATTATTATTGGCCTACTGCTGAGTTCCTAGAACAGGAGCAAACCACAGTTCAGGGCAAACTACCTCCTCATTATCCCAGACGTGAGCACTAGGGTAAGGGAAGTTTGATGATATGGATTTATGCATCACGCTTCTGCGTGTACATGTCTCTGTGTGTATATGTGTGTGTGTTTTTTGTCATCTTCTCCTTGACACAATCTCTCCTTTTTATTTTACTGCACATCACTTATAATCCGCTACCATTCTGTATACTTTGTTTGTTGTCTTTTTTTCTTCTGCAGAAAGTAAGGTCTATGGAGGCAGGGATTTTTGTCTGCTTCATTCCCCGCTATATCTTCGGACCAGTGGGCATTTAGCCAACAGTAACCATTTCTCTAAACAGGGAAATCCTGAGAGGCCATCTAGAAACCTAGCATTTACATCTGCTATGTGGGGGTTCTCTGGCCAGCAAGACAGCAAAGTATTACATTCTGTGATCCTATAGTTCTGTCTCCAGCTCCCCAAAAAGTTAAATCCAAGTATGGTTTTTCTTCAGAGGTAACTTGCCATGTTGTCCCTGCTGCTTCTGAATCATGGGAACAGAGAAATGACAGCATTACAACCATGTTTGTTTTCTTTTGTTTTGAGACAGGGTCTCTCTCACCCATGCTGGAATGAAGTGGCATGATCCCAACTCACTGCAGCCTTGTCCTTCTGGGTACAAGTGAACCTTCCACCTCAGCCTCCCAAGTAGGTGGGACTACAGGCACACGCCACACCCAGCTAATTTTTTTTATTTTTTGGAAAGACGAGGCCCCACTATGTTTCCCAGGCTGGTCTTGAACTCCTGGGTTCTAGTGATTCTCTTGTCTCAGCCTCCCAGAGTGCAGGGATTACAAGTGTGAGCCACCACACCCAGCCACAACCATGTTGGCATCATTTGAAACCAGCAAAACAACCCAGTTCGTAATTCACTAACTAGTGTCCTCTCCTGCAGTGGTTCTCAGCATGCTGGTAAGAACCTAGCCCCATGTGGGTCACAGCTAGTTAGGTGGTCATGTCATTGTGAGGGTGCTCTTGATGAATTAGAACTTATTCATTGCCTCACCTTGTTCTTCTGCTACAACTGCCCTTGTTCTTCTGCTACAACTGCCATCCTGCTTACTCAAAGCAGGGACTGAGAATATGACCTCCTAAGTTTCTGTTTCTGACCATTGTGTTTCTTGGAAGGCTATTGTTTCTATTCCACATGTTATATACCTTTTAAACAGCAGAAAGATACGGCCTGTCCTTGCCAACCCTGGTTGTACAATAAAGGTCCTGGGTCTTCCAGAGCAGAGTTTCTTGAGATACTTAGACTAAGAGAATTGGGTGATGATAACAATGACTGCAGCTAACTGGGCTGTGACCAACAATGTTCATTTGTTTCTTCAGCTCACACAGGGATCCATGTTGAAAGCTAGGAGACATCAGGGTACAAAGTGAACTGGGTGACCGAAGGGCCTCAGTAGAATCTGCTGAAAAATGAGTAGTATAAGGCCTAGATTCAGGATTCAGGTCAGCCGCTGGAAGCTTCTTCCCTATTAAATCTCACTGGTTCTTACCACCCAGTGATTGAGAATGAAACACTTCTGAATTATGTTAGTAGGTGCTTCATGTTTACCAGTGCTGTTATATGCTTTATGGTAAATTATCTGATTTAATACATGTAATAATCCCAGTTTTACTTTCACTTTTTTCCTGTTTTATTGGTGAGGAAACTGGGTCCAGTCCTCTAAGTACATGTCACCCCTGGAATTATTCGAGGCATGTACTGAGTAGCCATACATGGTCCTGGGATGTACAAAACTAGGACTAGCTGGAACCACTTTACCTCTGAGTACCAAGGTTGGCAGGAATGTTAATAATAGTGTCCTATAAGGCTGCAGTCCAGGTTCCTCGCAGTGGTCCAAGCTTCTATGTAAAGGTTTGGAAAGTCCCTGGATAAATATGACACATCTTAGGTTGACACTGTTACCTTGCTTTCATCTTCTGTGTCCAGAATACTTGCCCCTTCTTTATGGAACTCTGCCTGTCAGTTTGGATAGAGACAGGTGGGGCTCTCCTATCTGCCCCCGACCTCTGCAGAATATGAGGGGAGAGCAACAGAAGAGAAAACCACTGGATACCATTTTAGAGGCGTTAGGTGGACGTTCCCAGGTACAGCCAGTGACTTCTCTGTCCCTGGATTCTCTGCACACATAGATAATGTGACCCGAGCCTAGAGTTGCGGGCAAGGATGACGAGTGAGAGCATACAGCCTGTGGCACATTCACTTATTGTTGCCCTTGTTACAGTTCTCAGGCAGTGTTAAATTAGCCAGTTAATAAAAATGAATATGCCGCTGGAAGCTACATTTGTGTGGGGCTTTTTGTTGTTGTTGTTAAATTGGCTAATTTAACACCATCCTAGAATGGTAGCGATGGTAATAGCAGCAGCCCACGAGTTCAGAAGAAGGTGGGGGTGATTCCCTCCAGAGCTTTCCCAGGCATTGCTACAGTCCCGTCTCTCCACTCTCTGAAGAAATGGGATAAACAGTCGGTAGATGTCTGCTGGCAGTGGCCCTTGGGACGTGGCAGTGTACTAGCCACACCTCCACAGTCATGGGGATACCATTTAGGCGTATTCCCTGTCATTGTACGTATACGTTTCCTCACGTGGAGCTGCCTCTTTATTCAGCCCGAGGTGCCATTCCAGCAGTGACTTTCCATTTCCCTCCAAGCGCAAGCTGGCTTCTCACCACGGCCTGCAAGTGTGGACAGGCATACCACCCTTGGTTTTCTTGCTCTGGCGTCCTACTCCTCCTACTTTGTGGTTTCTGCTCCTGTGTTGGGGCCTTGGCACTTTGCCCTGTGTTCTCAATATCCTCATGGCTCAGTCCTCCTCCTTCAGACCCTCGGCCAAATGCCCTTTCTCATGAAGTCTTCCCTAACCCTTCTTCCTAAAATTGAGGAGCATCCCTCCTCCCCCTTCCATGCTATATTTTCCTCCATGGCTCTGTCACCGTGTTACATTGTACAGATTTTCCTGCTTTGTCCTTCTCCTTCCACCAATTAAATTGCCAGAAGGTGAGAATTCTTGTCTTTTTTTGTCTGTTTTGCTGTCTGCTATATATATCCCCAGTGTGTAGAACAGTGCTTGGCACATAGTAAGCATCTGGTACATACTTGCTGAAAGAACAGATTCTAACTAATACCACAGTGTTCCCCTATCATACAGACATCTGGAAAGGTATGTTATACAAGTAGGTTTTCATTGCATTCTTAGTACCTGGCAAACATCAACCGACAGAAGAGTTCATTCGTGCTCCCTCAGTTTCCCCTGTCCCCTCTCATCTACCATCTGTTCTGACTCAGGTGTGGACAAGGAAGCAGAAGCCAACCTGCTTCATAGCTGCTGCCCCTTCGTCCTCAGGAACTCACTGGGTGGCAAGAGAAGGTCCAACAGCAGGTCCGCTCCTCTCCCTTTCTTCCCAGGTTCACATTACAGTACCATAATTGGTGGCACAGACACCCTGGTTTTCCTTTTTTTTTTTTTAATAAGTTAGAGTCTCACTCCGTCACCCAGTTTGGAGTGAAGTAGGATGCTCATGGCCACCGCAACCTCAACCTACTGGATTCAGGAGATCTTCTGCTTCAGCCTTCCAAGGAGCTTAAACCATAGGCGTGCACCACCACGCCTGGCTAATTTTTTTTTTTTCCAATTGTAAAGAAAAGGTCTCACCAAGTTTCCCAGGCTGGTCTCGAACTCCTGAGCTCAGACAATCCTCTTGCCTCCATTTCCCAAAGTGCTGGAATGACAGGCGTGAGCCATCACACTCAGCTACTCTAGTTTTCTTAAGCTTCTAGAATGGATCCTTATACTGATTCCCTAGCTATACTGGGGCATAGGCAATACCTAAGACAGACAGCAAGTACATCGCATGGGACTGCTCACATTAGTGTTATTGGTTCGTCCTCATCAAATGCCATTGGCAGAATATCCCTATCCCCAACTCCAGCAATTGCAACAACCAAAGATGACCCACCACACATATACACACACATGCGCATTAGAAAACTCCCTTTGAGTCAGGCACGGTGGCTCAAGCCTATAATCCCAGCACTTTGGGAGACCGAGGCGAGAGGATTGCCTGAGCCACGGGTTTGAGACTAGCCTGGGCAACATGGTGAGACCTTGTCTCTATAATAAATAAAAAAATTAGCTGGACGTCATAGCACGTGCCTGTATTTCCAGCTATTTGAAAGACTGAGGTGGAAAGATTGCCTGAGTCCAGCAGGTTGAGGCTGTGGTGGCCGGGAGCGTGCCACTGCACTCCAGCTTGGGCAACAGAGTGAGACTCCAACTCCAAAAAGAAAAAAAAAAGAAAAAGAAAAACTCCCTTCAGAGATTGATGCTACTCCTCCTTTAGAATTCCTCATCTCTAATGGAAGAAAGAAAACATTTTATTATAGTCACTAGAAAGGGGTGGGGTGCAGAAGTTTTGCTGAGGATCATTGAGGCTCCAGCTGAGGTTAAGTGAAGATGAATTAATAATAAAGTGCAATCAAACTGGTTATATGACTTTCTCCATTCACCTGTGTGCTCCAGCCCCAGGCACATCAGTAGCCGAGAAAATAGACATTAAATCTGTATTCACCATGATCCTTTTGTGTTGATGTATAAAGTAAAAATGGACCAGGTTGCCATCTGTATTCAGATCTTCTCTGTGCTATATTTTAGGAGAGATTAGGACCAGACTCTGAGAGCCTTTGAGGGTGTATCAGATGCTGCGATGTAACAGTGAAGTTGGAATGAAAATTCAACTTCTGTGAGATTCAATACTATCCTGCCAGCTGCCCCGAAACATCTTGGGATGAAGCTTAGGGGAATCCCAAGGGAAGCAAGGTCTTGAGAAAAGCGTATTTTTGTGCCAAATGTGTCCTTTCCTTTCTACCTGAACCTGGGAGATATAGGCAGGTCTGTGCAGAGGATGCCCCAAACTGTTAAAAAGCCAACTTTCTGGCCATGTGCAGTGGCTTATGCCTATAGTCCCAGCACTTTGGGAGTCTGAGGTGAGAGGATTGCCTGAGCCCACAAGTTCAAGACCAGCCTAGGCAACATAGCAAGACCTCATCTCTACAGTAAATCAAGAAAAAGTAGCTGGGCATGGTGGCACATGCCTGTGGTTCCAACTGCTTGGAAGACTGAGGCAAAAGGATCACCTGAGCCCAGCAGGTCAAGGGCTGTGGTGGCCATGAGCATGCCACTGCACTCCAGCCTGGGCAACAGAGTGAGACTCTGACTCAAGAAAAAGCCAACACCTTTTTCCTGCTGTGAAAGAGCATTAATGAAATGCAGCCCATAGCTGGGCATGGTGGCATGTGCCTGTAGTTCCAGCTACTTGGAAGGCTGAGATGGAAGGATCATCGGAGCCCAGCAGGTTGAGGCTGCGGTGGCCAGAAGCGTGCCACTGCCCTCCAGCCTGGGTTACAGAATGAGATACCAACTCAAAAAAAAAAAAAATGCAGCCTTATCCTTTCGGACCATGTACATCCACTTGGATGTGGACCCACTATAGGCCTTTCCATAGCCATGGCATTTTATCCAGATAGTTACCAAATCTGTGAAATATATACGTATATATACTGTAGTTTTAGTTTTACAAAACTAAAACTACAGTACTTGGTTAGTTAAGGAAGATAAAGGTACAATATGTCACTTACATGTATTTCTAACATAATGGCATTTTTCCATACAAATGGTGTTTTTTATTTTCTTCTTACAAATAAAGCTGTGTGATAGTAAGATCCAGGCTCAGAAATCTTTATTCTGAGCCACTTGAAAATCAAGCTGAAATGTGAAAATAGAAGTCTTAGGATGACAGCAAAACAAATACAATTAAAGTCTCCAATTGAGTGTTTGCCACTGTAAAAAACACATGCAGAAGCACTCATTTTCAAGAAAGGAGGAAAGAAAGCAGAACCTAAAACCAAAACAACCAAAATTTAAATACTACTTTTACCACGTGAAATTGTCTAATCAGCCTCGCTTTCTTCTGTTGCCATCATCAGCTTCTGTTTGTTCTGATGCTTCATTTTTAGTATCGTTGTGGGCTTATGAAAGCAGAAAGATTGCCTGGTTGGGAACAAGCCTTTCTACCATTTCCTATGTGTCCATTTTTGACCAGAATAAATCAATGTGAATGCCAGGGTCTGCTCCCTCACCAGACCTTCGAGACCAGTTGGAACAAAAAGGGTATACTTTATCAAGCCTCATGAAGATCAACAAACAGGACACTCTCCTGCAACAACAGAGTTGCTCTTTGGGGGCAGAAGGTCATCTTACCATTACCTTTAAGAGTCGATCAGCCTGAGTGTTCCTGCCCTGTACCTTATTAAGATCCTATTTCATAACTCTCAGAAATTAGTAAGAGAGTTTACAGGTAGGCTAGCTACATTGATGCACATAATTTATTGCTTTTCTTGCTGTTGCTAAAAAAAAGAGTAATTCCAGAGAGCTCTAATATAAAGCTGAAGTACTCTTTGCATAAGGGAGTATGATGTATTCTCTCACTGCTTGGAATTGCTGTGCTGGAAGGAAGATGGGGAAAGGGAATGAATATAGTCAAATAAATTAAGCCTTGAAACCCAAATAGTGCTGTGTAAGCAAGCTGACTGCAAATCAAACAAAGGAGTGTTTGCTAAAGAATACATGATCTTAGTTGAGGCTGAACAAAACCAGGCTCTCTGTACATATGTGTATATTTCTCTGGATATGTGTGAAGAATTGTTGCATTGCCCCTCCCTTGGTCTCATTTCTTTGGCAAAATGTATTCATCCAGGAAGAAAAAAACTAAAGAACATATTTCCCAAATGGCCAAAAGTAGTATTCAACAAATGTGGGACAAGCCTGCTGGCAACAGAAGGCAGGGCATGTATGGTTTTTCTACCTTTAAGGACCCCCATATTTCCTGCGTTTACTTTTTAAAATTTTGTCTTTTGTTTCTTTCCACTGTCCTTGCCTGTATGTACGAGTCTGGATGGCTAGGTTATGGTATGGACCCAGTTGATTCATTTTCCAGCCCCACCCTGCAGGCAGCTCTGATAGCATTTCTGGAACAAGTATCAAAACTGTCCAACCGTCTGATTTTGCAGATGAGGAAAAAGAAACAAGGTGGCATTGTCATAGTCACAAACCACGTTAGTGGCAGAACGCGGCTTCATCCACTGGACTTTCAGTTGTACAACCTGCACTCGGGCATAACATGGTCTTAACTTCATTTCTCTTTTTTGAATGGGTAGCTCTCGACTCAGAGCCAAAGATGCTGTAGGCATCAGTTCAAATGACACTGTAATATCTTGGCATCTATAGAAAACTTTGGAGTAGAACTTATTTTCTTTCTTCTTAGATCTTTGAATCAAATCAACAATTACTTTATAATTTGTTCTTATTATTGAATTCTATTTTATCTATTTTTCTCTAAGTTGTTAAACAGCCTTTGGCCAAAATCATTATGTTCTGACCTGAACAAGTAGATTGGGGCAGCTCTATTCTAAGCTGTGTGAAAATGCAGAGCATGGACAGGATGTAGCAAGTTGTTCACTTTGGATAGAGTATAGACGGTGGTTGAGTGCTGAGAGGTAGGATTGGAAGTGTACATTTTTGGCAGGGGGCATTTATGGCATTTTGGGTGGAATGCTTCTTCCTTGTGGGGAACAACCTGTAAATCGCCAGATGTTTCGTGTCTTAGCCCCCCTAAAGCCATAGTACCACCCTTCTGCTGTCAGAAATATTGGGTGCCTCGATCAGCCTTCATACTTTTCTGCACATTTCTGGGGGGTATTGCACAGCCATCAGGTCTTTTGGTTGGGAGGAGTGTCGGCAAAGGCAGAAAGTAAGGAAACACTGAAGGATAGTTTTCCTGGTTAGGAGTCGGCTCCTTCCCTTCAGTAGGAGCAGTATTTATTGACGTCGAATCCAGAGAGAAAACTCCCACGCCACCTTCACGCTGCATGCACAAGTTAGTGGCAGGAATGAGGTTGGTGGGGAAATGTGTTTGCTGAAATCACGATGGAGCAAGTCAGCAAGGAATGTAATTTCTGCTTTCATGTAACCACCGCTCGTTGCCATCCGTGCTGTATCTTTCCGGGAGCATGAAGAACTGCAGCTTGGCTTACCGCCTTCCTGACTTCCCAGCTGTTGTCTGTTCTTCCTACTTCACAAACTTCAGCCAGAAATACGTCCTGGACCCGGGAGATGCAGGCCCTCTCCCCCTGCCCAGCACCTGCCCCTGCTGGCTTACCTCCTGCGGCACTCTTTAGAGTCAAAAGTATTCTCCAATTGCACTGTATGCATTTGTCCATACTCAGTTTTTCATGTAGTATCCTGCTTTTGCATTAGGATATGGTTACTTTGCCTTTGGCAGGAAACTCAAGTTGTTAAAAATATTTCCAAGAGATGTCTCTTAAAGCTAGTGAGGCCATTAGCCCTCCCGTCACCAGTGTGGCCATTTTCCCACCTGGTTTGGACCATGGTTCAACACACTAAGACTTATCAGGAAGGTATTCTGTATATCATTTTCAGGTCATCTTCCCATATGTCTTTTCCTCGATGCCTATTACAGCGCTGTTAGTGTTATTATGGCCATTTTACAAGTGAAAACACTAAGGCTGTGCAAACTTGTTACTTGGCCAAAGTCTCACAGCTTAATTGAGGATGGAACTGGCATTTGCTACTCCCCCATTTCCTCCCTCTCCTTTTCAGAGACTGAGGGAGGAGACCAATTTGATTTGTCCTCTTTAGATGTCAGAACAATGTTTCTTTTTTCAAAGAATATTTTAAGCTTTTCAATTCCGATCTTCCATTGAGACAAGTTCTTTATTCTTCTGCCTGCAAATTGTGACCTCCCGTCAATCAATTATCTCTGCCCCCTTTTAACCAGTCTACTTTGGGTTGAAAGTTATCTCAGTAACACAGAGACCTGCAGTCCATGTTGTCTGATACACACACACACACACACACACACACACACACACACACACACACACACAAATAAATAATTGTATTATATATATGTAATTTTGGGAAAAGCCATTTCCACAATAGTACTAAGTTAAAGGTTTTTGTAAAGTGGGGTATAT
This sequence comes from Carlito syrichta, assembly GCF_000164805.1. Taxonomy (NCBI): domain Eukaryota; kingdom Metazoa; phylum Chordata; class Mammalia; order Primates; family Tarsiidae; genus Carlito; species Carlito syrichta. The sequence continues at coordinate 31,718 of NW_007246712.1, read as the reverse complement.
TAAAACAATTCACTTTTTACTCTCTTAACTCTTTGAATTTATTTATTTATTTTTTTTGAGTTGGAGTCTCACTCTGTCGCCCAGACTGGAGTGCAGTGGCCACTCCCGGCCACCGCAGCCTCGCCTGCTGGGCTCCGGTGATCCTTCCACCTCGGTCTTCCAAGTAGTAGCTGGGACTACAGCTGTGCACTACCACACCTGGCTCATTTTTGATTTATTGTATAGATGAGGTCTCGCCAAGTTGAATTTCTATTCAGAAGGTTTGATAAGACATCGACAGAAGGAAAAAGGGTGCTGTGATAATGGTTCTCAGATCACAATTTTAATTAAAACTAAATCTGATTGATACGTGAAATGCTGTGTTCATTCAGTAGTTTACACACAGAGAGTCTGAATAATGATTACCTTTTTTGATGTGTAAGAAATTGTAACAAAATTTATTGGAGCAAAGAGTGCGTAGGATGCAGTTGTGTTTCACAAAGCTATTATTCCCTTTCTGGGTTAGAAGTGATCGTGTAGCAGGAAAGTCTTGGTCAGGTAACACAGCAGATCTGACGCCTCCTGAGCTGGGCTGTCGTTCTCAGAAGGAACTCAATTGCCCTGCCAGGACACAGATGCCTTGCTCTTGCTCCCTTCCCAAATCCATGGCACCCTCCTTTATTGTCGACGTCGAGAGCAGCGTTGGTAACCCTCCCTACACCTGTGCTGGAGGCCTGGGAGCCACTTTACTCAATCCCAGAGTTGCCTCCTCTGCAGGTCCTTTTCAGGCTCTCTGTGCTCATGCTGCCTCTGTCATTGCATGAGTCCACTGCCTTGTAACCGCCCGTTGTCTGAAGTGTTGACACAACATGGTAGAAACTTAATAAGTTGTTGGGTAGGTGGGCTCGTGATCTGTTGACCAGCCTACCCAACCACAAGTCCTGAAGAAGAGAGGATGTAGCATATACCTGTCTTTGGTCAGTCACTATGAGTGCCTTGGACCCAGGAGGGAAAGAGGATGTGCTGGGCTTCTTCCACCACACATTCAGGCAGAGCCAGCTCCCCTGCTTTGTGTCTCCTTTAGCCCTGGTGCAGCAATGGGCTGTACAGGAAAAGGGCAGTGATTTACTAGGCAGTACGCTCGGTTCCTGATATAAATAATCATGCTCTCTTAGTAACTTCAAATCTATAATGTATCTCTTTTATTTTATTTTTTAATTTTTATTTATTTATTTGAGTCGGGGTCTTAGTCTGTTACCCATGCTGGAGAGCAGTGGCGTGATCACAACAATCATGGCAAACGACAGCCTTAACCTTCTGGGTTCAGACAATTCTTCTGCCTTGGCATCCCAAGTATCTGGGACTACCGGCGGGTGCCGCCACATCTGGCTATTTTTTATTTTTTGAGGTCATGCTATGTTGCCCAGGCTGCTGCGATTATAGGTGTGAGCTACCACACCCAGCCTATGATGTATCTCTTTTTGAGGGATGCAATTCACTATGTACATTTCAAATGTGAGTTTTAGAATTGCAATAGTAGGCTTGAATTCTGGATCTTTATCATCCCTGTGCTCTAGAAGAAGGTATTTTACCCATCTTTGCTTTAGTTTTCTCACCAATAAGAGTTGTTCTAAGTATTAGATAGTATGATGCATGTTTTTAGAGTGCTTGGTTCCATACTCAACACAACAGTGTTAGCATTTACATCATAGTAGCTATTTATTGCTGTGTTGGTTTCTTCTCCAGAGTCTGTACAGTTTCTTGTTATACTTCAAAAAACTTTTAATTATATGAGCTTAGCTATGACGATACCAACCATTTCCTAGTATGTGTTTTAAAAGTTTAGAATAGCCTACCAGATTTTCTGTTCAACCTGAACTGACAGGATCCAGTGGAAAGAACAACTGCCTGTCAAAAGATGGGGTTTATAGTCTGCACTTTACTGCCAAATCTCTGTGTGACCTTGAACAGGTCGTTGAACTTCTCTGATTTCTATCCAACCCAGTTCCCTCTTCTGTAAAAATAAGGAGTTTGAGCTCTCGAAGAGTCTTTCTAGCTATACAATTTTATGATTCTGTGAATGCTTGGGTGACACATGAAAATGTCTGTACTGCTATTCTCTTTTGTTTTTAGGCAGGGAAACCTAGGAAAGATGGGCAGTATGATTTCTTTCTCACATTTTCCTGTTCTGCGTGTCATAGAATGATAATCAAATGCATGTATTTTCTAGGTCCTTATACATGAACTTGTATTAAATGATGTTACTATCCCTCATTGGCTGTTTTCCCTTCTCAATTTTATCTTGGTAACATTGACCCCGACCCTTGTTTGTATGAGTCTTTTTGCGTCAGTTCTCTCGTATGATATGTAGTAAATCAGTAGATCTTCAATGCCTTCACCTCAGTTGTTAATAAAAATTATGATTAGACCCAAGTGTGAACTGGCATCACATGATTATGTTCACAGGATCATAAGAGCTGTGAGTTCAAATGCCCAGATTCATTCATTCCTTCAACAATCTTTACTGAGCTCCTTCCCAGCCTGAAGACACCCCTTGCAGCCAGATTTTGCTGGAGTTCAGCTGAAAGTTGTTTAGATGTCACTTTATCCTGTGGCTTGATTTCTTTGCTACTTGGGGTAGTCACCAACCTTTTCACAAATCTCAAAAGGCTGTAGACTTTCTTACTAGAAAATGCCACATTAGGTAGGAGAGAAAAAAAAAAGATGGCAAGCAGCAAAGGAAAAGGGGATCCATGAAAAAGCATTGCTACTCAAAAGGTCAGATAGTTTAATATGTCTGGCACATCTGCTATAAGAGGGTCAGTGGTTAAAAATTTATTTGGAAGCTGGGCTCGGTGGCTCAGCCTGTAATCCCAGCACTTTGGGAGGCTGAGGTGAGTGGATTGCCTGAGCCCGCGGGTTC
>NW_007246712.1:20186-28589 GCF_000164805.1 Carlito syrichta | reverse complement strand
TTTTTTTTTTTTTTTTTTTTTTTTTTTTGGTTTTTTTGTTGCTGTTGTTTTTTGTTTTGTTTTGTTTTGGTTTGAGCTGGAGTTTCACTCTGTCTCCCAGACTAGAGTGCAATGGCACAATCACGGCACAGCACAGCCTTGACCTTCTGGGCTAAGGTGATCCTTTCACCATAACATCCCAAGCAGTGAGGATTACAAGCACGTGTCACCACCACCTGCTAATTTTTCTTTTTCTGTTTTTTTTTTGCTATGTTGCTCAGGCAGGTTTCAAATTCCTGAACATAAGCAATTCTCCCACCTCAACCTTCCAAAGTACTGGGATTATAAACATGAGTCACCCACTGTGCCCGGCCTGTATAAGGTTATTTAGGTTTTACCTCACAGATCAGTTGTTGGTGACTTTGAGTCTTGGACATTCTCAGTGAATCATGAATCCATTTCTTCACAAAATCCACATACACTAACATTATCATATCATTTCATTGGGTTTACAAACACTGGCCCCTACCCCTAGCCCATTCTTGACCTAAATTAGGAACTCCTAAGGTAAGTTGTAGGAAGCAGTGAAAGACAGGTAATAGATCATGTCATTTAAAGAAAAAAAAAAAAGACTAGGCTCAGTGGCTCAGCCTGTAATCCCAGCACTTTGGGAGACCGAAGCGAGTGGATTGCCTGAGCCCGCAGGCTCAGGACCATCCTGGGCAACTTGGCAAGACCTGGTCTCTACAATAAATAAAAAATTAGCTGGGCATGGTAGCACATGCCTGTATTTCCGGCTACTAGGAAGGCTGAGGAGGAAGGATCACCAGAGCCCAGCAGGTCGAGGCTGCAGTGGCCGGGAGTGGTCACTGCACTCCAGCCTGGGCGACAGAGCGAGACTCCAACTCAAAAAAAAAAAAAAAAAATTAGCCAGGTGTGGTGGTGCAAACCTGTAATCCCAGCACTTTGGGAAGCTGAGTTTAGGGAATTGCCTGAGCCCATGGGTTCAAGAACAGCCTGGGCAGCTTGGCAAGACCTCATCTCTATAATAAATAAATAGATAAATAAAAATTAGCTGAGCATGGTAGCGTGCACCTGTAGTTCCGGCTACTTGGAAGGCTGAGGCGGAAAGATCACCTGAGCTCGGCAGATCAACACTGGGGTGGCCGTGAGTGTGCCACTGCACTCTAGCCTGGGCAACAGAGTGAGACTCCAACTAAAAAAAAAAAAAAAAATTAGGTATGACTTAATAAAATTAAGCACACAATTCTTCAGTGTACAACTTGTTGCACTTTTATATGTGTATACACTTGCAAGTAACCAGTACCCATATAGAAAGGTATGAAATGTTTGCAATACCCCAGGAGACTCCTTCATGGTACTCTCCACACAGATAAGTGGTGTCCTCACCTTTGTCACCATCGATTGTTTGTGAACTTCGAAAATGGAATCCTAATCTTAGTTTACCTCCCTTTTGTCTGTATGATTCACCTTATTATTGGATATAGCATAAGGTTCTCCTTTCCATTGCGCTGTGTAGTTTTCAAAGCTCACTTGATCACTGTATGGAGACTAGATCAGAAAGAGCCCAAACTCAGGTGAGGAAATGAGGCCAGGAGGTGGTTGCCATGACCTTGAAAAGAGGTGTGGTGGCCTGAGCTAGGCTACAGAGAGAGACAAAGCGGAAAGAGCAGCCCTGAGCACTGCTTCAGAATGCTTCAACATGTGGAACTTGATGACTTGATAATAGAGGGTGAGGAAGAAGGTGATCCATTTTCTGGTTTATAAATAGCACAGGGTTTGATGAGGTCAATTTTGACACCTTGAATGTTAGATGCCTGTGGATATTTGCACATCCAGATAAATTTAGGAGAAAGGTCAGAAATGGAGATTGAAATGTTAGAGTCATCAGCTTATAGTGGAAGTGAAGCTCAGGACATGAATATGATTACCTAGGCACTGGGTCTGGAGTGGGAAGCAGCTAAGCTTAGGCCACTGTGAATCTCCGAGACTTGGAACAATCAGGAGAGGAGGGGGTTTTTTTTGTTTTTTGTTTTTCTGAGTCGAAGTCTTACTTTGTCACCCAGGCTGGAGTGCAGTGGCACACTGCTGATGGCCACTGCAGCCTTGACCTGCTGGGCTCATGCGATCTTTCCTCCTCAACCTTATAAGTAGCTGGAACTACAGGCATGCACACCATGCCCAGCTAATTTTTTGATTTATTATAGAGACGAGGTCTCGTCAAATTGCCCAAGCTGGTCATGAACCCCTAGGCTCAGGCAATCCTCTCACCTCCATCTCCCAAAGTGTTGGGATTATAGGTGCCACCGCACCCAGTCAGAAGACGATCTAACAGCAGAGACAGAAGAGGTAGGAAGGACACGGGGGGTAAAGGGTTAACAAGGCAGCCAGGTCAAGTGTGGGACAGTGTATCCTGTCAGTGTCCTTTGGGAAGAAGAGACTTTGAATCTGACCTAAGACGAAGTCACTAACACCTCTTCCTAGCCGTCCTTGTTCACTGCTCCTGTTCCCTGACTTCACTCTTTTGGTTCTGTCCTGTAGCTTTGTCTTTGGGCTTATCTGTGTGCCTGCTTTCCAAACTAAATTGCATGGATTCCTTTTTTTTTTTTTGAGTCGGAGGCTCACTCTGTCGCCTAGACTGGAGTGCAGTGGCACACACTCCCTGCCACCGCAGCCTCGACCTGCTGGGCTCCAGCGATTCTTCTGCCTCAGCCTTCCAAGTAGCCAGAACTACAGGTGCCCGCTACCATGCCCGGCTAATTTTTGATTTATTGTAGAGATGAAGTCTCACCAAGTTGCCCGGGTGGGTCTCGAACCCACGAGCTCAGGCAATGCACTCAGCTCAGCCTCCCAAAGTGCTGGGATTATAGGCTGAGCCACCGAGCCCAGCTAATTTGCATGGATTCTTAAGGGAGAGAGTCCATATTACTCCATCTTCTTGTTACTTTCCAAAATCTAGCAGAGCATACCTTTTACAAAGTAAGTTGTCACTGTGTCCAGGTCACCTTTGTTTCTAAGGCAACCTCGAATTGAATGGCCTTCCCTGATCTGACCATCTGAACCTCCTTGGGGCTGTCTTGCTGAGGAAGCTTGTGCACAGCAGGCTGTGTGCCTGCCTTTTGGCAGGGGACGGGGGTAGCCTGAAAACCCAGCTCAGCAGTCTCTGGGCAGCAGTCAGTATGCCTCTCTGGGAATGCTATTGTCTTCCAGCAAGCTAGGTGGCTTCTTGACTTACATAAGATGTGTGTGTGTTCTGGCAGGGAAGAGCTGCCTGAGTGAATGTTTAGCGAAAATGATTTGTGTGGAGTTATTTTGAGACCCCAGGGGAGGGAATGGCAGCCAAAGCCTGCGGTATTTTAAACCGCATCACTCATCTACAAAGATTAATATGTTAACAGCATCTCAGCTAGAACATTGGTAAAGGGGAAGTTAGACTGTTAGGGCCCCATCAAATAATAAATGTCCGTTCTCTCTGTCTATACCAGTGGTTTGGATCAAACTTGGTACCTCATGAGTCTCTCATGCTCCTTCCTTGATCCTATCTGCCCTGAAGATCCTTTTTTTTTTTGAGTTGAGTCTCACTCTGTCACCCAGGTTGGAGTGCAGTAGCATATTCATGGCCACCACAGCCTCAACCTGCTGGGCTCAGGTGATCCTTCTGCCTCAGACTTTCAAGCAGCTGGAACTACAAGCATGTACCACCACGCCTGGCTAATTTTTAAATTTATTATAGAGATGTGATCTCTCCAAGTTGCCCACAACTCAAACTCTCAGGCTCAGGCCTCCACCTCCCAAAATACTGGTCACACCCAGCTACCCTGAAGATTCTAAGTGGAATGCAAAGCTGACTTCCATGGGTTGGCCTCGGCTCCCTCTGGAGTGGCAATTTCATTGCCCTCTCTCTCATTCACTACCTAGCGAGCAAGTTGGTTTCCTAGGAGACAGAGAAGTGAGCCCATTTTTGTGGCATCCCCAAATACTGACATTACTTAGGTGATTGAGCTTTGTGAAGTTCCAGGCTGGCTGGGAGAAACCTCCTTCCAAGGCAGTCACCTTTCCTCTTGACTTAAGCATGAACAGCTGTCTGCTAAGGGTGGGTGAATTACAGAATATAGGATTTTCCAGCTTAGTGACATTAGGAGAGACAGCCTCCATATGAAACACTTCTCTTGTTTTTGTTTTTCTCTTGGCTGTTAGGCTGTGAAATTTGCTTCGCTGCTCCCCCGCCCTCTTGCTGACAGCTGTCCTCTTTGCCATTCAGGAGCTGGTGTCTCCCTAGGATGACTGCCTGAGATAGAAAAGGCCATCTTCTTTTTCCCCTGGGTCCACAGTTGTATGGCTGAAGAGTTTCTTGTGCTAGGAGATCTAATTGCCTTTGACCCGGAGGGAACCATTTAGGCCAGAGGGTGTCCAGGCACTTGATGGATAGATTACAGAAGGAGAGCCCAGAGAGCAAAAACTCTATCCGTGACTGACTGTTTTGTTTTGTTTTATATTTTTTAAGGACATGCAATTACTTTAATGACAAAAACTGTGGAAACAAAAATATATCATTACATAAAATAGGCAAAATCACAAAGCATACAGCTTTTCAGATTCCCCAAAGTTCCTTACAAGGACATGCAGCCCTACATTTTTCTTTTAATGTAGGTGCCTTTTTATAGGCCTCTTATGTATACACCCTAGTGTTAGGCATAGTAGGGAAACCCAGAAGGGGACACACTTCAGGATAAGTGTTGCTTGTGTTTGTGTGCATGTAGGTGTGTGAGAGCAAGAGCGAGCAAGACAGAAATATTGACTCCCTTCCGTCTGCACCCCTTCACAGCCACCACCTAAAAGGCTTCTACTGAGTTTCTTTTGCTTGAGATACTGAACAAGAATGGCCTGACAGAGTGGAGCTAGGATATGGTGGAGAGTAGATGAGGAACAAAAGTGTGTTTGAAAGCATCTAGGAAAATCTGCAGGTTGGACCCCAGGAGCAGCAGACAGCTGGGGCTTTGGTGGCAAGTAAAGGGAGTGTGAGGCAGGCAGGTCAAGGCAGGAGAGGCGGCTCCTCTCCTCCCCCCCACCCCCCAATGAGACCCGCTTCTCCTGTGAGCTATGCCAAGCACGTTACCCCTTCTTGTCTCTGCTCTGCTCCACTTCAGACACTCCCACTGAGTGTGTCTGTGCCTCTTGGTAGGTGGGTATAGCCCCAGTTTGCTTCCTACATTCTTCCCAAATATCACTTGCAAATTTGGGTCATTATAACAGCTGCTGTCTCCCATCCTAGGCTCAGACATGTGAGGCCAGCCCTCAGAGATGCGACTACAGTTTCCTTAGCCCCTTCCTCCTCCCTCTTCCCACCCTCTTTCCTTGGGGAGTGAGCACACACACGTGCACACACTTAAATGCCCTTGGCTGTCACAGAGACCAGGATCAAGGTGGGAACACAGCTTGGCTGAGAGAGGTGTTCAGGTGTCCACCCTCCCTAATCACTCCTTGCCCCACCCCACCCCACCCTTACTAGTCATCATGATTCTGGCAAGTTTCCCATCCGGGTGCTGCTCTTCAGTTGTACAAAGCACACTAGAGCTGCTCTTCCCTCCTGGAAGCCAGGCGCAGCTGACTCACAGGCTAATGTCTACCACCTGGCTGCAGAAAATCCCAGGATGCTGGTCTCTCAGGTCTCTATTTTGCTCCCTCGTTGTGCTCACTTCTCTCCCTCTTTTCAGCTGAAGCATTGTGTCCAGTGTCAGAGTTCCAATCCTGGTGTTTGGTGCCCTGTTGCCACATTGTGATAGAGGCTAAAAAGCCTCATAAGTGCTCACCCTGCCCTCCCTGTCTCCGGGCCACAGTGATGACCAAAATCCTTTCTGCAGTGTTGCATCTTTCCCTCAGGTCTCCCAACCAAAGAAAATAATCACTTCAGTAAAACCATCTTTCCCTGAATTCTGCAAAGTGGATTCCAGGCAGTGGTTGGGATTTGCTGTTCCTTTTTATTCCCAAGAGCCTGGTGAATAAGAGAAGGAAATGAATAGACTGCTTGTCACAACACCACCAGGGTCTCCACAGCGCCTGGGGCTACTGCTGAGAGAGGAGAATGCAGTGGGTGGCAGGGGCCGTGGAGGCAGGATGCCTCCCCAGGACCAGCTCCCCCTCCCACACTGTCTCTTAAGGGCTTCCCTTTCCTTCAGCCTGGGGATGCCTCCTGCACTAATGGAGCTGTCTCTCATGGCAGCATCCTGCCTGGAGTAAAAGTCGAACTCTGCTTGGTCACACGGAGAGAAGACATCTGACAGGTGTCTCTCCACACCCTCCTCATTTGTCCGCCACCAGCAGCACATTTCACGGCCTAAGCTTCCAGAGCCGACTCTCAGCAGTGCAGAAGAAGGGATGCTCCCTGGTGTACACTCTCCCACCCCCGTCAGACCGTTCTAATTAAATCAACTAGAAAGAGATTTTCAATTTGAAGATTCACTTCATATTATGTAGGGCTTTACAGAGGAAAAAGAATAGAATGGTAGGAAATCAAAATTCATGCCTCATGAGGACCTTGGGAATGTTCAACCCATAGAAAATAAGACATGAGAATGAGAAGAAAGAGATATTGCAACAGTCTTCAAATATTTGAAGGGGTGTCAACTGGGTAATAATGATTTATATGGTTTCAAAGAATTGGACAAGATCTTAGAATGCTTAGGATGTCAGACTGTGGAGTTCCAGTTTGGTAAACTACAGGAAGCCACTGAAGGGTTTTCAGCAGAACATGTGCTTTAGGAAGATTCATCTGGTAGTGGGGTGGATCAAGATTTAGTATAGGGAAAAATAGGCAGGTAGTTCAAAAGATTCTTGGCTAGAATTGACAAGAGCCTGAGCAAGCAGTTACGTTGAAGATTGTGAGGAGCAATTGTAGAGGTGAAGTTAATGGAATTGACTGGATGTAGCCATCACTGGGTTTTGTGGATAAAGTTGGGAAGATTCAGCGGTGAGAGTTTCAGCCTGGGAGGACGGTAGTGCTGAAACCAGAATGGGGAACTCTGGAAGAGGAGGGGGAAGAGATTCAGGAGGAAGAAGATGCGTATGGTTTTAAGCTGTATTAAGTTTGAGTTCTTGGTAGGGCACCCAAGGGGAGATCTGTGTCAGACATTTGGCAGTTGGGTATGGAGCCTAGAGGGTAGTTCAGGATTATGTGTCTGTGAATTCTGTGATCATGGTTGATAGAGAACCTTAAGAAGAGACAGTGCAGAGAAAAGAAAAGGCCCAACACACACCTGAGGACACAGCAAGCAGCCCAGAGAGACAGGACAAACTGTAGAGAGAAGCAAAAGGAGGAAAGACTCTTGCTAAGGGCTTGGTGCCCCATGGTGAATGCCATAGAGAGGTCTAGTAGACTTCTGAGTATCATACAGGAGAAAGAGAAAGTCTGAACACAAACTCTTATGGGCAAAGGACTTCTGCACAAGACGTGTGATAGTGAAGGAATATTGTCAGGGAGCAGAGGGAGGCGGTTGCGGTGAGGCACAAAGAATGGCAGCGCTGACATTTTCAAGGCCTGCACTTAAGGGGTATATCTTTTGAGTGGGGAAACAGGAGTCAGTGGGAGGAGAGTGGGACTAAAGGGGAAAGATGACAGGAAAGGGGGCAGTCACAGATCAGGGTGGAAAGAAAGGCCCAGGAGAGAAAAGTTAAGGGGAAACACCTGCAGGTAAGGCCAGCTGCCTCAGACAGTTTCCCTGCACCGTGTTTCCTTTCCTTTTACCTTCAGGTTATGTGATCATACATTTTTTAGTATTATTTATTATAATTTAAGATATTCCTATGTTGTCACCTATACTGATATTCTAGTTATGGGACGCCAGACTCTCTGCCTTCCCTTTACCATTATTTTTTTTAACCAGCGTGCAACATTCTTCGGAGCAAGTCGGCAAACTTCTTCTGTAAAAGGCCAGATAGTAAATATCTGAGACTTTGTGGGCCTTATGGTCTCTGTCACAAATACTCAACTCTGCTCTTGTACCATGAGAGCAATCATTGACAGCAAATGTGTGTGGCTATGTTCTGTTAAGAATTCATTTATGAGCCGGGCTCGGTGACTCATCCTGTAATCCCGTGCCTTTGGGAGACTGAAGTGAGTGGATTGCCTGACCCTGCGGGTTCGAGACCCACCTGGGCAACTTGGCGAGACCTCATCTCTACAATAAATCAAAAATTAGCCAGGCGTGGTAGTGCACGCCCTATAGTTCCGGCTGCTTGGAAGGCTGAGGTGGAAGGATCGCCGAAGCCCAGCAGGTCGAGGCTGCGGTGGCCGGGAGTGGCCACTGCACTCCAGTCTGGGCTACAGAGTAAGACTCCAACTCAAAAAAAAAAAAAAGCCAGGCTCGGTGGCTCAGCCTGTAATCCCGTGCCTTTGGGAGGCTGAGG
>NW_007246712.1:0-19897 GCF_000164805.1 Carlito syrichta | reverse complement strand
TTTTTGAGTTGGAGTCTCACTCTGTCGCCCAGACTAGAGGGCAGTGTCATGATCCCGGCCACCAAAGCCTTGACCTGCTGGCTTCTGGCGATCCTTCTGCCTCAGCCTTCCAAGTAGCCAGAACTACAAGCACGTGGTACCACGCACGGCTAATTTTTTATTTATCGTAGAGATGAAGTCTGGCCAAGTTGCCCAGGTGGGTCTCAAACCTTCGGGCTCAGGCAATCCACTTGCCTCGGCCTCCCAAAGTGCTGGGATTATAGGCTGACCCATTGAACCCGGCCTTTATACAATTTTCACAAATATTATTCTTCTTTTGATTTTTGTTTTAAACATTCAGAAACATAAAAGCCATTCTTAGCTCATGGGCTGTACAGAAACAGGCAGTGGGCAGACTTAGTCCTCAGGAAGTTGTCCACTGTCCCCTGATTTAGAGTATGTTAACCAGAAAAAAATGGCTTTTAAAAAACCAATTTTCCTTCACCCACAGCCTAACTAACATTCAAGCACTCATCAGAACTGAATGTATGTAGATCAGCCTGTGCTCTGGGAGCGACTTGGCTTTTCAGAAGTCCTTTCCTTTTTTGATTGCTTTTTTTTCTTTTTTTCCTTTAAAGTAAAGTTAGTGAGGTTAAGGGCTCTTACATACTTACATAGAGTTTCTCAGCTCTTGAATTTTTTATTCATTCTCTTTGGTTCTTGGGTCTTAATATTCCTGACACTAGCTGGGTTTTCTTCCCTGTCCTACTAGCTGAGTATACTAATATCTAGACCTTTGGAATTTATTCACCTCAGGAGGGAGGAGTTCATAGCAATTTTCTTTGAATTAAAGCTCAAAAAGGCAATAGTTTGGAAGTACACTCCACACAGCTCAGAACCATTTTGTTCAAATAACAACACAGCTTGGTTTAGAAAAAGTCACTCTAAATTTATGCAAGTAAGTAGCTTTTACATTTGGCTGCCAGGTGTGTGCCAGAATACCTTCTGGAAGCTTACACTTGCAAGATCCGTGTGGGTATTTCCTGTGGCTTTCTCCTCACCTTGTAGCTAACCTCTAGCAGCCTGGAAAGTAGATTCAAATTTTTCTTCTCATCTATTAACATGGTTTTAAAAGTCCAAGATTAGGAAGGCTTTGGTGCCAAAAATGAAAAGTGAAAAAAAATCTAAGTTTTACTTGATTCAAAGATAAAGTTCTGTGTTTAAAATAAGAAAAAGCAAAAGTTGAGGTTCTCATAGAAACCAACTCCCCCTCCTTGCTCAGGCTCACTGTTGGTGCTTGTTAGGTGCTGTCTCTACAGTGCCACTGTGTTACATAAAAGCTTGGACCATTTTGGAGCTTTCTTGTCACTCAAAGACAAGAAAGGTAGGCATGGCTCTATGTTTGACCTCAAATGCTTTGTTGTTTGTGAGTTTGTTAATGAATATATGAGATTATTGCTTTGATATGGATAATGGAGACGAGACCCAAGGCAACAAATGCTTGGAGGGCATAGATCTTTCGCTGCCCAGTTGTGTTATTCTGCTACTTGTTGACAGTGACATTATTGCAGCTGCTGCTTATAGAAAACCCCAAAAATGAACATGTGCATTGGGAAGCAGACAGCCTGCCATCTCCAGTCCCCTTCCCAAACACACCCCCAGAGACAGCCTGGCAGGGTTGTTTACGGCCTGTTCTTGGGATGCCACAGGAAGGGAAAGTCCTCGTTAATCAGTGAGAGTTTTTTCTCCCTTTAAAAATCATTGTTTTCAGATCTTGCTCTGCAGTGGGGAGAATTATAAGAGCTTCTTCCCATGCTGACCTGATTGTTATCTTCTATACTAGCTTCATCTGAAAAAGCTTTTCTCCTATTTGGGAGTGATTCTATGGTGTCTAAAGCTAACAATAAATCCGATTTGGTGAAGCCGGTTTTGCATACTGCCCAGTTAAATGAAGAGCAAGAAATCCAGTATAAGACTTCTGAGTCATCCCTTCCTTGTCTCTGCCACTGACCATAGTCAGTGATTGAGCTTTTAACACACACTCACCTTAAGGTTCTGGAATTCAGCCATACTAGAATTCCTCATCGGTTCTCAAAGTGTTAACTCATGTAGTTGTTGTAACAGGTTTTTTTCCTTACTGGCATTCATGTAGCAAACAATTATTGAGCATTTACCTTTGCCAGATACTGGGGATATAAAGAGAACTGGCATATCCCTTTCCTCAAATAACCACAGGGTGAGGATCTACTATTAACAGACTAACAGCAACTATTACGACTTGTATCAGAAAAACTTAAGGCATGTCCAACAGCCATGCACTGTACTTCCTGTCTGTAGTTGGCCCTTGTCTTCTGTCTCTTCTTCAAAGGCAGCTGCAGTTCCTGTTGCATTGTACAGACTTGGTCTTATTGTTCCTATTCCCAATTAACTTCAGTTCCTGGTCTTTCAACAAATGCATCAAACATTACAAAATCAGAACAACTTATAAAAGTCTATCCTAAAAAATTGGAGCTGTGAACTAAAAACAGCACCAGTCTCAGCTTCTGCCCAGTTCTGACTCCCCTGACTACAATTACCAGAGGCGTTTGATCCCTTTAATTAGGATCCTTCATTCTTCTTTTATCCCTTTATTCTGATCATTGGAAAAGCTTTAGCAGTGACATGTTCCAAAATTGGCCCACAAGATGCTACCTCCCCGAGGTAACAAAGTAGAGGTTTAGAGAATAAGGGAGAGAATAAAGAATTTGAGACAATGCGAAATCCATGTTTTATTTCTAAACCTTTTCATACAAATTGAGGCCTCCTACCATGTAGAAGGAACTCTTAGGAACCAACTGGTCTACCATTTGCCTTTTTCTTTGGGCCATTTTAGGAACATGAAATTGTAGTTCCTGAGTGAGATGGCTTACAGTCTTCAATTGTGAACTGATTCATTGACAACATTTGAAACTTGAGACCTCCAAATTATTTCTGCTTTAAAGCTTATAACCAATACCTAAGAGCAAGTTTTTGGCGTGCAAGATGTCACAGTCCTAATAACTAATGATGTGAACTGACTGGGTTTTGTATATAATTTAAGCGATAACCACAGCCCTTAAAATTAGGCAGATGATCTGTCTGCTTCTGCCTTTCATGGTTAAGAGTTCCTGACTCTGTCCTTTTTTTTTTTTTTTTTTTTAAAGAGACAGGTTCTATCTCTCTCACCCAGGCTGGGGTGCAGTGGCATGATCATAGCTCACTGCAGTCTTGACTTTGGGTTCAAGCAATATTCCCACCTCAACCTCTCAAGTAGCTGGAACTACAGGCACATACCCCCATGCCTGGCTAATTTTTTTATCTTTTTCTTGTAAAGACTAAGTCTTGCTATTTTGCCTAGGCCAATCTCAAACTCCTGGTCTCAAGTCATCTTCCTGTCTAAGTTTTCCAAAGTGCTGGGATCACAGGCATGAGCCACCACACTCAGCCTTGATTTTATTCTTGATGCTTAGGGAGAGAATTGTCATCTATATATTACTGCCAAAGAATTTTTGAAATCAACCTGGACAGACTTAAAAGTGCTGCTTTTCTTGGCCTATATACAGAGTATAAGTATCTTGCTCTCTGTGTATAGTGGGGCTTTTTAAAATTTTGTGGGGTTTTTTGTTGGGTTTTTTTGGTGGGGAGAAAGGTAGTGAGGATAAGTACAGAAATGGAACTAATTGAATCTAGGGGTAACAAACTCTGCTGAGAGCCCATGGATTGTAAATTGAGTAGCTGTAGCAGCAGGAACTCAGGCAAAGGCATGGGAGTGCAGTCAGTGTGACAGGATGCTTATTTTGGTGTTCTTTCTGTGCCTTGCCTTGACCTTGACAATTCTTTCAGGGACTGTGTACAGTATACAGAAAGGAGAGGTGTCTGTAGTTTCCCATCTGGAAAACTTTACAGCAGTCCTGCCTAGGGCCTTGGAGGCCAGGGAGGATGATGAAAATGAGATGAGAGAGTATAGCCTCTTGTCCTTTCCCAGCTGTCTGTACCCATGTCTGCACTCAGCCCGACTGTATCTGCTAGCCAGGCATGTGGCTAGCAGACATAAAGCCTGGTTTTGTTCTGAAAGTCCCACCAAAACTTCCATTTTTGTCTCCATGGTTTGATCAACAAAAAATGTGTTAAAATTTCAGGGAACATGATTTAAAGCAGAGGTATTTTATATTTGACTATTGATAAAGAGGTCTTTGCCTAAATAAGGAAAACAAAATCACAGTTCACTGATCTGAGCTGTTCACTGTAAGCAGAGGGTGAATTAGAGACCACCTCTCAGTGTTAGGACCAGGAAATGGCGTTTCCATTTCCACAGGGAAACTTATTTATATCGCAGGAATCACCCCCATGCTCAGCTTTTCCGACGTTTCGTCCAGATTTTCTTTCCCCTAATAATCATACCCCATTCCAGGCTAAGCAGTCTCCTTCCTTTCTCGTGTTTACACCTTTCAAATATTTGCAGATTGTGATCGTGTCACCCTCTTAGTCTGCTCAGCTGTACGGATTCAGCACCTTTTATCTCGCTTTCAAGACGGGCCTCCACACCCCTGAGCCATTTGCTCCTGCACCCTTTAGTGTGCTCTAGTTTTCTACATTTCCATGTGGCCACATCACTTCCTGGAGCCGAACACAGATCATGTGTGAGGATTGTTTTCCTCCTTTGTTGTAGCAGAGGCAAACGTTGCAGCTGTACTCTAGCTCAGTTCTCTGACATTACTAGTCATTGTGGACCGCTTCATCTCCATATTTCAGCTGTATTCTCCAGATATACCAGTTTCAAGACCAGTGGGACATATAGCTGTGCGATAATTTTTTATCCTTGAGGTGTTGTGTAGCCATAGGAAAGTGGGATATATGTAGTGAGGGATTCTGTTGGCCTCCCTCCTGGTGTTTGCATAAAACACCACTGTTCTCCAGATGCCCCAGACCAGGCCTCACTTCAGGTCTGCAACCTGGACAGTTCACTAATCATTTCCTTCTCAGAGTATTTACTTTTTCCAGAATTATTTGTCACTAATGTTCATTTACTATTTATTGAGGATCTTCAATGCCATTGTGTGCTAGACAGTGTATTGGGTGCTGGAAATAATAAAATCTGAATATGACACAGTGCCTGCCCTAAGGTGCAATTTCTGTGTTAGTTTTGCTTTTATTTTGGTTGAAAGTACAAGATTCTCACAGACAGGTTCGTAAGGAGAGAAAGCAGAAGACATCCATGAAACACAGACAGGATTCTAGGGAGGGTCTTGTCTCACTGATCCTGGACCTGGGGTAACCTGGGCCCAGTTCAAATTCAGAAAGTTGAAATCTAGAAAGTCTTATGGGCTCGCCTGGTATCTGCGATTTCTGTCTGAACAGAGCTGCTGCTGGCCTAACTGCAGATGTGCTGCCCTGGAAGCCTGTGCAGTGGCACCTCTCCTTCCCTTCTCCCCCTGCCCCCTCCCACCATGTTCTACCTTCTGCTCTGACTTCCCATTCTAGCTTGTGTTGAGAGGCGAGAACGAAGGCCGGGGTCAAGTGTCCTGGCACAGCTGCCTGAGGCTGTCTCCTTAGCAAGGGATATGTCTTGGTGAGCTCCATGATTGACTTGTCTACCACATTCTGCCAAGTTTTCAGACACACACACACCTACCTAGCATAATCCAGTTATCTATCACGCAACCTATAGGTCACATGGCAAATTTAGTTACCAATAACATATCTTACACAATAGTGAAGGAAAATAACCTTTTCTAGGTGGTAATTAGTCATAAGCACAATATTTTTTCATCATTGAATCCTTACCTTCTAACACAGTGCCTGGCCCAGAGTAAACACTGGCAAGTATTAGTTAAGTGGATCACACCTATAATCCCAGCATTTTGGGAGGCCAACGCAGGAGGATCACTTGAGACCAGGAGTTCGAGACCATCCTGGGGAATGTAGTGAGACCCTGTCTCTACAAAAAATAAAAATAAATTAAAAGCCGAGTTTAAAAAAAGAAATGGAGGTACTAAGGTCTGGAGAACTACAGGATTTGTAAGTATCCCAAGTGAGCAGAAGGTAGGCCTACAGGCCTCTTGCACCCTTCCCTCTGTGCTGTCTCACGCAGTGGACATTCTGCAAGCACCATTGACTAACCCTTCAAGTAGGTTTTTGTTTCCACTAGAGTTTTGCTTCCTTCAGCTAATGCCTGGTCTCTTGTTGCCAGACTAAGTGCCTTCTGAAAGCTGTCATGTATTTCTGCCAACGAAGACTGGTCACACTTCTTCTTAGCTCCCACTGCCTGATAAAGGAAAAAGTGAACACACTTTGAGTCCTGAGGCATAATTATCATAAAACTCAACATAGAGTGTAAAATATTCAGAGCAATACATAACTCTCACAGCCATCAATAGAATCTCTTAATATAGCCATTAGCTTGTCATTAACAGGAATTTATACTTCTTGTTCCAAAGTTGACTGACCAAAGTGTTTGCGTAATTGACCTAGTTAGTCAGTGTCTCTTAAATGTATAATTTTTAAAAATAGAATGATTGCTTTATGGCTGTATCTTTCACCCATGCCAGCTCTGGCATGGCACCCTGTCTTTTCTCTCTTCTTTCTCTAATAAACTTTGTTTGAAAACTTTTTAAAAAGCCCGGTTCGGTGGCTCAGCCTGTAATCCCGCACTTTGGGAGGCTGAGGTGAGTGAATTGCCTAAGCCCGTGGGTTCGAGACCCGCCTGGGCAACTTGGCAAGACCTCATCTCTACAACAAATCAAAAAATTAGCCAGGCGTGGTAGCGCACGCCTGTAGTTCCAGCTACTTGGAAGCCTGAGGTGGAACGATCGCCAGAGTCCACAGGTCGAGGCTGCAGTGGCCAGGAACAGCCACTGCACTCCAGTCTGGGTGATGGAGTGAGACTCCAACTCAAAGAAAAAATACTAAAAAAAATAAAAATAAAAATAATGATTGTTATAGCCCAGCATTTTAAATTTGAAAGGAGGCACCCTATATTCCATGAGTCAAGCTGTCAAGCTTTGGGTGAGGAATCTCAAAAAGGCATAACCAAAATTAAAAGATTGTATATCGGGACAAGACTTTGCAGATCTTTTATTTTATAGACAGAGACCATGAGACCTGGAGAAGTATAATAGTTCATCAGCAGCAGAGGAGAAACCAGAACCATGATGTGCTCATGGCTAGTAGTGAACTTACTCTTACTAAACTATACAAAGAGGGAAAATTCTTGTATTTTGTACTGTTTTAAGTAGTCTTGGTCAACCATTCATATCCTGTAGAGTCTTGAAAAGGTATGAAGAACGAGTTTTTCTATATGCAGGTTGGCCTGTGGTGTTTTGAAGAGGTCCTAGAGCCACATGGAGTGGGTGGGCAGGGGTGTGTCTTGCCCACCTCTCCTGTACCTGCCCTTGTAGAAGTCAGCTGAGAAGCCTCCATGGGGAATCGCTCTTTGTCCTGGCACACCCCATAATAGGGAAGGAAAATGTTTAGGAATGTTTTTAGACGGGCTCGGTGGCTCAGCCTGTAATTCCGCGCTTTGAGAGGCTGAGGTGAGTGGATTGCCTGAGTCCGCGGGTTCGAGACCCATCTGGGCAACTTGGCCCAACCTCATCTCTACAATAAATAAAAAAATTAGCCAGGCGTGGTAGCGCACGCCTGTAGTTCCAGCTACTTGGAAGGCTGAGGCGGAAGGATCGCCGGAGTCCGGCAGGCCGCTACACTCCAGTCTGGGTGACAGAGTGAGACTCCAACTCAAAAAAAAGAGAGAATTTTTTCGCTGTAGTGTTTTTCTTTTTTAATTAAAACAAAATAATTTTGTTTCTTGAATGCTGTGTCAGAAGTAAGCTTGGCACTTAACTTGCACCTGTGGCGTTTGAAGCACAGCTGCGATAATGTGTCCTTATCGGCAGGCAGCACAGCACTGGTGTGTTATCGGAAGAGTCTGCTATTAGTGATAATATGCAGGAAACCAGGTCCTGGACCCTTCTTCCGCTGGCTGGGGAGAACTTCTGCAGCTCCAGTGATACCTCACTTCATATTTACAGTTCGAGGCCCTACCTGGTTTGGAAGCTCACCATTGCTACCGCCAGCCTGCCCAGCTCAGCAACAGCCACCTCGGATTTGCTTTCTGAGAACCCAACTTTCTTTCTCTTCATCTGCTTTCTTTAACATTTTCTTCTTTTAAAGTCCATTTTCTTGTTAAGAAAGCAGCACAGCAGGGACTCCACCACAGGCGTTGTTGGAGTGCAGGTGCATCATGGCCTGGGCTGACTTGCTCCCTGAGCCTGTGGGGGAAGGAAGGCACAGCAGAACTCCTCTTGCTGCCACCATGTATCTTCACCTGACTTTCAGCAACAACAGCAACGGACTTTGCGGCCTTTGTCAGCAGACAGCTCATTTCTTACCCTGTTCCATGACCCCTTAGGACACAAAAGCCAGTCTGGAAACTGGCAAACCCTCCACTGAGGCAGCTTTTGAACTCTCCAAGGTAGCCATCAGGACCCGCCCCATCCTTCCAGCCTTCTGTATTTACATTGCAGTCTACACTGTGTTTTTCAAGCTGGCCCAATAGAGTCTTAAATCAATTCAGTGTCATAGTCATATTGGTTTTTTCTTTTTTTTTTTTTTTTTTGAGTTGGAGTCTCACTCTGTCGCCCAGACTGGAGTGCAGTGGCCACTTCTGGCCACCGCAGCCTCGACCTGCTGGGCTCCGGCGATCCTTCCGCCTCAGCCTTCCAGGTAACTGGAACTACAGGCGCGCGCTATCACACTTGGCTAATTTTTTGATTTATTGTAGAGATGAGATCTCGCCAAGTTACCCAGGCGGGTCTCGAACCCGCGGGCTCAGGCAATCCACTCACCTCAGCCTCCCAAAGCTCTGGGATTACAGGCTGAGCCACCGAGCCTGGCAGTTTTTTCTTTATTGAGATGGAACAGAAGAGGGACTCTCAATATAACACATATAGTCAAGATCATCCGTTGTTTTTTGGAAATGTATATGTGGATTATAGTAAAAAAGAAGTCTGAAAAACATTCATCTTCAGCATCCTTCATCTGCAGATGTAGCTTGGCTCAGCAGACATCCAGGTATCCTAAAAGCCTTCCTGCTCTCCTGGCCCTGACTTTGCACCTTGTTCTGATCAAAGGTTCTTTGAACCTCTCCCTACCCACCGCCTGTTTCTGAGTCCCTGTTTTGGCTTCTGCCTGGGCCCCCCTTGCCCCTTGGAAAGGTGTTGCTTCAGAGGAGACAGGTCAAAGAAAAGTTCCTTTGTCTTCTCTTACTCACCTGCCTGACAGGAATGGATGTAAATGAATGTTTACTTACTTCCATTTTATTTTATTTTATTTTATTTTATTTATTTATTTTTTTTTTTGAGTTGGAGTCTCACTCTGTCACCCAGACTGGAGTGCAGTGGCTGCTTCCGGCCACCGCAGCCTTGCCTGCTGGGCTCCGGTGATCCTTCCTCCTCAGCCTTCCAAGTAGCCAGAATTACAGGCGTGCGCCACCACGCCCGGCTGATTTTTTGATTTATTGTAGAGATGCGGTCTCACTGCCCAGGCGGGTCTCGAACCCGCGGGCTCAGGCAATCCACTCACCTCAGCCTTCCAAGGCGCGGGATTACAGGCTGAGCCACTGAGCCCAACTACTTATTTCCTTTTTTTTTTTTATTTTATTTTATTTTTTTTAGTTGGAGTCTCACCCCGTCGCCCAGACTGGGGTGCAGTGGCCGCTCCCGGCCACCGCAGCCTCGACCTGCTGGGCTCCGGCGATCCTTCCGCCTCAGCCTTCTGAGTAGCCGGAATTATAGGCATGCGCTACCACGCCCGGCTGATTTTTAGATTTATTGTAGAGATGAGGTCTCGCTGCCCAGGCGGGTCTCGAACCTGCCGGCTCAGGCAATCCACCTCACCTCAGCCTCCCAAAGGCGCGGGATTACAGGCTGAGCCACCGAGCCCGGCTATTTACTTCCATTTTAAAAGAGCACAGAAATAGCAGGCTTCAGCTTCCTGTTGAAATGGGGGAGCTCGTAATTTGACTTCCAAAGGACCCTCGGGAAAAATGCTTTGAATATATTTCTGCTTGATTTGTTAAACTCCCTGGGCCTGTTGAGCCATTGTGTTTTCTCAATTGCACCACTTGGTGGTCTCTAGGATTCAGAGGGAACTGCTGGGGTCTCTGTAGCCTGACCAGTCACTAGAGATTCCAGAACACCGAGAGAGTGACAAAGTAGAGTGGGTACTCAGCCAGGGAGGCGTAGAAACCTTTTGTGCCCTCGTAGTGGAAATTCTCCCTAGTTCCTGCTACCCAGTGTGTTGCCCTAGCTGTACCCCAGTTCTAGTCCCCAGTTCATAAGGCCCTACGCAGCAGCACCCTGGCTCCATCCCACCCAAATGGCTGCTGAGGGTCAGAAACAAACTGAACACTTGTCTTGGCACTGTTCTTGTGTCTGCAACAATGCTTTTTCTTTGGTTATATGGCAGGATAGTTCAATAGAATTGTTTATTTTTCTCTCTGACAATTCTGTTCTTGCTTAGTTTGCAGATATAAAATGAAAAGTGTTTTGGCTATTGATGTTGTAAAAAGCATGGACTATCTTTCACATTCCGTTTTTCTCTAGCCTCATGTCTCCCTGCAGGGTTAATCTCAGGCTCTTTGGCTCATGAGTTTATTGCTGTCTTTCACAAAAAAATAAGTTCCACTCCTCCCCTGCAGCCTGGCTCAAGTGCCAGGGATGAGGCAACCTTGGTGATCTTCTCAGCCATGCGACACTTGGGTAGGGCCTTCATCTGTTCCCTCTTTGCAAGAGTGGGAGAATGGCCACTGCTGCCAGCTCAGGCTGCTCTCCTGCTGCGTCTCTCTCCTGGCCTCACATGTTATTTGATATGGTACATTCCATTTGTGAGGCTTGAGTCTCAGAGAGAAAGCTCTGTTCTTCATCTTTTGAAAGCCCAAGTTAGAGGCTAGTCCTTTTTTTCTGAGCTTTGTCATCTTGCTCTGACCAGAAGCATGAACAGCACCTAGCTTTATTCATACATCAAGAGATGTGCCTCTATCCCAGCAGCGGTGGGGCCTTTTTTCCCAGAGGCTCTCCCACAAGTGTTTGCCACCCCCTGGGCACCCTGCTTCTAGACTCCCTGTGCCAGATCTCCCGTCCCTTCCCTTGAGGCTGTCTGTGAATAAGAGGTAGTACTTCCCAGTTCTGCCTTATTGCAGCAGGAGAGACTAGCAGTGATTCAGAGCCATGAACACTCAACGCATCCTCCCCTGAATTTTCATCATTTTCTTTCCCTGTGTCTCTAGCCCAGTTCAACTTTTACCTCATAATTTTACAGCTGCAGTCTGCATTTCTTTGAAATATTCGTCAATCTTACTCAGATATCAGAATGTAACACAGATCATGGTCTGTCACAGATGACCACTATGAGTGATAAATGTATTTACAAAGTGGATGATTGAATCAAAGAAAGAACAAAAGACAGAGTTGGTTAGTGAGCACTTATTTTGTACAGAATACTGTGGTTGGATACAAAGAAGTATGAAGGATAGGATTTTTTTTTTTTGAGTCAGAGTCTCACTCTGTCACCCAGGCTGGAGTACAGTGGCATGCTCGTGGCCACCACAGTCTCAACCTGGTGGGTTTGGGCAATCCTTCTGCCTCAGACTTCCAAGTAGCTGGAAATACAGGCACGTGCCACTACGCTCAGCTAGTATTTTTATTTATCGTAGAGATGAGGTCTCACCATGTTGCCCAGGCTGGTCTTGAACCCATGAGCTCAGGCAATCCTCTCACCTCCACCTCCCAAAGTGCTGGGATTACAGGTGTGAGCCATCACACCCAGCACAGAAGAGGATTCTTTCCTCAGGGATTTTTCAGGCCAGTCATGTGGTCAAAGAAGACTATGGGAATTGCTAAGAGTGATAATGAGTATAAAGATAATAATAACTAAAATATATTAAACCTTTCCATGTGGCAACATCATTCTAAGTATTTTACATACATAATCTTCCCTAGTTCATACAGCAACCTTAAGAAGTAGATATATTATAATATCTCTTTTACAAATAGGGAAACTAAGACTTTGTTACTAATTTGACCAAAATCACAAAATTAGTAAGTGATAGAGTTAGGATGTGACTCTAAGTCTCTCTGGCTTTAGATACCTAATATATCACCAGTATTCTGATTTCTTTCTGTCTCATTCTGAATGAAAACTGATGGCACTATTGTCCAAACTGCAGCCAGAGGACAGAGGTGGGAAGCTTATTTTAAGAGGAAAATGACTCTCCATTAACTCTTAAGTTCGATGTGTAAGTCAGATAGTAGGGAGAAAATATCTAGGAGTCAGTGGGAATGGCTCTCAGGAGGAGAATGGCTGGGTTACCAATAAGGCTCAGGTAAGAGAATCTGCCGTTTTCGTAAGTAAGACTATGGAACCACAAGGAACAAGGAATATAAGAGGAGAATTCATTTTGGGAGCAGGGGGATTTCTGCTCATCTCATTTGGAAAGCTCCTTTCCCCCAGGTGCCTTTGATAATTCCCAGATGCTGTGGCTGAGTCCCTCTCCATTGGTGCTGCTGTGATAGTGTTGGTTTTTCCAGCTGGTGGAGAAATAACCCCTACTCAGCTTTTCCTACTGCCTCTATCTTAGTCTCATGGAATGGAAGTTAGATCTAACACCTGCTCTGTCGGAAGTGCGAGGGGACCATCCTTGCTGGACAACAGGCCTAGTGGGCACCTTTTCATCACAAATTCTTCTTTTCTCCTGACTCAGGCATCGAATGCCCCAGAGGAGCCCGAAACCTCCCAGGCATGGTGCAGGAAGGAGAGCCCTTCAGCGAGGAAGCCACACTCTTCACCAAGGAACTGGTGCTGCAGCGAGAGGTAGGACATCTTCCTGTTGCTTCTTGTATGGGGAGGGCTTGAAAATTCAGGCTCCCTTGGTCTGACGTTTCTCTGCCATGTCAGAGATCAGTTTGTCGCTATTTCCACTGCTCAGCCTTGTGCATCCATGATCCATTCTTGTGTCTACCCATATCTTATTTCCCTGAGCCCTGCATTATTGGCCAGCCGCCCCCAGATTGCTCCTCTCCACTGGTGGCCTTGGATGTGTAGTGAATACCAGGCCTGCCCAGCCCAGCCAGGAGCCTAATACAGAGAGTTTACAGCTTTGCATTCCTCCTCCTTGGTGAATTAGCCTGAGCTGCCTGCCTCCAGCGGGATTTAGAAGCTTGACTAACCCTGTCAGGGGCCAATTTTCTTTGAACATTTATTTGTATCTTTGAGTAATTGCATTTTCTGTAGCGGGTTTTCTGACTTAATTTAATTGTATTTCTGTTTCTGCCTGTTGGGCTGGCTCTTGCAGGCAGGAGTTAGGCTCTCAGCTGCTGTAGGGCCCTTACCTGTTAATTTTGCTCGTCTTCATCAGCAGATTCCTCTTCTTTCCAAGAGGATGCCCACCATTCATCCTGCTGGAGGGCCCAAGAAAGGAACAGTAGTGGAGCATGGTGGGCTCAGGCTCAGGATTTCGGATCTGCCTTTGTCCCCATTTCTTTTACAAGGAAATATATAGATTCCCTCCAGCTTTCATGCAGTATCATAATATGCACAGAGATACACGTGTACAGGCTCCTGCAAGTTATCTCTCTCCCATGAGTCTCTGTAGATTTTTTTTTTTTTTTTTTGAGTTGGAGTCTCACTCTGTCACCCAGACTGGAGTGCAGTGGCATGCTCCCAGCCACCGCAGCCTCAACCTGTTGGGCTCCGGCGATCCTTCCGCCTCAGCCATCCAAGTAGCTGGAACTAAAAGCACGCGCTACCACGCCTGGCTCGTTTTGATTTATTGTAGAGATGAGGTCTCGCCAAGTTGCCCAGGTGGGTCTCGAACCTGCCGGCTCAGGCAATTCACTCACCTCAGCCTCCCAAAGAGCTGGGATTACAGGCTAAGCCACCGAGCCCAGCTTCTCTGTAGATCTTTGAGAGAGCTGTGGACTTTTTCAGAATGTCCAGTGATACCAATACCTGTTTATAAGCTTTAGCATCTCAGAAGTACAAGAGAACAAGCCAGCCGATATGCCTGTGTTAGACTACCCTGGCCTTGAGAAAACCGCTGCTTTGCCTTCTAACTAGGCTGTATCATTCCTGTTGATTGCCACCACTTTGGGATTTCTCTAGCATTTGCTTTCTCATATTATGAAAGAAAGTAGTGTCGCAAAGCAAATCCTGAATTCCCCATTCCATTTTCCAGATAACCCATTGCAACTATTCAGGTACTGCATCTGCTTTTGTTGGCTGCCTGTACAGTGGTTGGGGTCTTCAGGCCTCATTGGATCATCAGGTTCACTTGGCCTCTATTTTGCTTCTGTGATGGTAGTTTGTGAAGATGCTTATGGAGTAGAAATCTTTATAGTGACATGGATGGTGCCTTTCCCCCGACTCCTGTTTGTAACTACACAATGTAGTTTGACTTTCTATCAATTAGTGATAGCCCCCTGCTGAGAAGGGACTAGGTGATTGGGGCAAATACTGTAGAATTTCCCTCTGCCTTTGTGGGAATTTGGATAATAAATTGCAGAGTAACTGTGTTGGAAAAAGCAAGTCCATGCAAATTCATGATGTAAAGACATTACAGAGGATGCAGCAGAAGGTTTTTGTTTGTGTGTTGCTCTTTGGCTAGAGGGAGGAAATTCTTCCTTTCACTGAATTGCCTGAGACGTTTGTTGATGGCATTCTAGTCACTCCTTGTCTCAGTCAAATTTCTTACCATACTCATCTTCCCATTGTTTCACAGCTCCTGAAGTTTCTTTATCTTTCTTTGTCAACTCTTGATTTCCCAGCCACTTTTCTTCCTGATCATGTTTCTGGTCCACTGGTGGGATTGAGAAGTACAGAGGTCAAAAAGAATGGTGACCACTAAAAAGAATAACATTTGACTGTTGAAAAAAAGATTTTTTTCCCACTTTCTCTGATGCCCTTGGCATGTGGCTTGAGTTTGCAAATCCTAATCCAAAATTGACCTTTCTTGATTATCATGGCCCAATCTTTCATATCCCTACAATGGGGGCCTCTTGATAAGGAACCTTTCTGTATTTTCTTAGCTCCTTAAATGATTACTTAGGCTGGCAGTTTTGAAAAATCTTTACCCAGAAGAAATAATGAGTATGGCCTAAACTACGAACCAGTCAAGATTTTGACAAAAGGAAGCTATCGTATCCTCCAGTCCTGGAGATTACCTCCATGAAATGTAGGAAAACTGTTTTCTGAACAGTGTAGCAAGGAAGAAAGGTTTTATTTTTTACAGTTTTATTCATTAGCTTTTGCCTGTTTAGTACCTGCATTGTTATCTCCTAAGTTGTCTTGAGGACTGTTTTTTTTCACTCACCCCACAAGGATCTAGAACCGGAGAACAGTCTGGGGCTTGGTTGTCCTGGATGCAGAGGCGCTTCCCGCCCTGAGTGGAAGTCCCAAGAGGTGCCCGAATGCCAAGTGTGGGCCCACGGCTTCCCCCTCATGCAGCACTTACCTTCCGGAAGCCTCTGCTGTGCCACGGTGCACTCCAGGAACTCTTCTGGAACTGAGCCGCTGTGGGCTGGCCACAGCTGAACTGCTTTTTGTACCTTGTGCCTGTTTCCTTGATAATCCGATTTAGCTCAGCTAACTAGGTATTTGGAAGATGTGACTGTCCTTGGCCCTGCACCATCCCTTTATTTTTAAGTTTTAAATTTTTGTTCATATTACCTTATTTTTGGCCAGGATTTCTTTACCCCCTGCCTGCTTTCTCCCAGTTACTATAAATCTGCATTATCATAGGAAAGAAGCAGCACACAGATTTCATGATCTCAGTGTATTTCCTGGACCCTTCTGTGCGATCCTACAGAGGCCTGGTCAAGTTGGACTCCTTGAGATGAAACCATAAATTGAGCTGAGGAGAATACAGGGTGCAGGAGTAGAGTGGGGGGCTGGTGTATGGACTGAGTAATCATTTCTGCCCCTATGCCTAGGAGAGGTGTGCAGAGTGCCTAGCACTGAAAAAATGACCCCATGTTTATTAAGTGGTTTGTCCAGCTTTGGGTGGGCAGTGCAGGAATTCCTGCTGTTTCTTCCTCTATCTTGGGTGAAGAGAGAGTTACAGCCTTTCCATCCTGGGTCCTCATGCGGAGCCTTCAAGCTTTAGACAAGTGTTTTCTCTGCATTTTCAGGTGGCCCCCATTTTCTTGAGATAACCCTGATTTCTCTGCGTTCCTTAAATTTATTTTACAAGGACACCAGTCAGCACAGAGCTACTGACATTCCTGGCCATCACCCAGCTCCATTTTCCTAACTTCTTTCCTGTCACCTTTCATTGCATTTCTTCTTTGTCTCCATCGTTCTACTTGTTGCTTCTCCTCAGCTATTGATGCCTTCTGGCTTTTGTTTTTTTCCCTGATTTGGAAGTCTGGAAGTTCCAGGTCAGTGGTCTAGGCATTCTGGTGGTGCTGCTAGCCTCCAGGCAGGAAGAACAGTAAGTTAGACACCATGTCATTACCTGATTCTCTTTGTGACCTTGAAACCCAAAGCATCCAAGAAACTCAAAGGACATAACACTTATTCTTACTCAAAGGAAACTCAATCAACTCAACATTCCTTTGCAGCCTGACTCAGTTGGTATATAGCAAGGGTAGGCAAATCTGACCACTGTCAGTTTTTACAAATAAAGTTGTATTGTAACACAGTCATGCTAATTCTGCCATTTATTGTCTATGGCTGCTTTCACACTATAACAGGAGGGTTGTGTAGTTATAACAGAGTAGCTATATGGCCCGAATAACCTAAAATATTCATCATCTGTCCCTTTACAAAAATGTTTGCCGACTGCTACTATATAGGGCATGCTGAATTGGGTTTAAATGGCTTGTTATTGTCCTGAAAGTGTGAGTTGGCTCTCCTGTGCCCTACCATTCAGGCTGTACTACTTCTGGACCACACTGCATGAGATTATTGTAGCTGTAACTGTAAGCTGAGTGTTGTGTCCCATTGGATAGCATGTGCTTGGTAAGCCAACCATCTCCTTTCTCCACCCGCCCTCCCCCCCAATACAGCTGCCTCTTTAAGGCAGTTTCCTGCCACACTGTCAAGGACAGGAAGATGTGTGATTTTCCAGACAGGAAGTTGTGCCCATTGCTAGCGTCCTCCCAGAAGTAGTGATAAGAGACAGCATTAGCTAATGGGTGGATCACTGGCTTAAAAGTGCAAACTCCTAGGTTTTAACACTCCAATTTTATGTGGTCCTGGATACGTGACTCCTTCCTGTCTTGGTATTCTGTCTAACACACTGATTTAGCAATCCCAAGCCATCCTCTCCCTTCTGAGGCCTTTGCTCTGAATAAAACAGTGACTTGGGATCTCTTTCCACCCTCTTCTAGGAGGCCAGCTAGCCGGCACATACTCATTGACCAGTTCCTTCATGTACAAACACTATTTTTGCTGTTGTATTGGGTAAACCTGAACTTTTAGAGAAAGGGCCATAAGGTATTATTAAAAGAGATCAATGTCACATTTTGACTCTTTTCACAGTTCCAGGCTGTAGAAGATGCAGTTCCCG
The DNA here is from genome assembly GCF_000164805.1 of Carlito syrichta. Lineage (NCBI taxonomy): Eukaryota > Metazoa > Chordata > Mammalia > Primates > Tarsiidae > Carlito > Carlito syrichta. Next base: position 2,337 of record NW_007246712.1, on the reverse strand, counting down.
GAGGATGGGGGCTAGATGGAGGTTAGGTGATCATTTCCAAGGCTTGTTTCGATGACCCCTCTGTCCTCTCTGAGACCTCAGAAGTTGCTCTTTGCTGCTGCCTGGAAAATGACTTCCTCATGCTGGACAGTCCCAACTGAAAACTCAGGCTGCTGCCTTGACCTATTTCCCTTCTTCCTGCTGGCATTCAAAGAGAGGATGTCCCCCTGGGGAGCTCATTCTGTAGGCTGCAGTAGCCAGGGCACAGTCCTGGATTTCCTCTCTCCCCTACCCCTTGCTTTAAAAAAAATATATATATATATATGAATGAAAGCATTACAAGCAACTGTTGCTGTTAGAGGAAGATGCGTTTATGTTTCAGGGATTGTGGCCCCCCATGAATACTGATGTGTATTTATGAAGGGGTGTCTGGGAAGGAAAACTTAGAGTAAAAGTGATTCTTTTCTCCTTCATTTTCACCCCAAGTATGCTGCATCCTGTCTGAAAACATAAACTGGTCTAAGCAGTGTGAAGTCATTCTCAGTCTCTGTTCCTCCCCACACCCTCTGTCTTTCCCCACATTGTCCCACAAGCACTGTAGCATATGCTCTCAGCCCTTTCTGTTCCATTTGTCTGTGTGGGCCATTCCCTGTCAAGGAGATGCATGGGAGGAGGGATGATGGCAAAGTTATATCTTTGGACCGAAGTGATGAGGACAGGGACAATTCAAGCCACAGGGAGTTCCAAGAGGGTGAAGGACACCTGATGGGGGTGAGGCCAGTGAAACCTGCTCTCCACCTCTCCCTGACTGCCATGTCCCTTGGGAATGCTCACTGAGCCACCAATAATGACCTGTTGGAAAGGAAGGCAGGCTGTGCGACAGAATTTCATTAATTTGCACAAAGCCACCTTATTCTAGATTATCTTAGCCACTGCCCAGAAGAAAAAGAATATGTGTTGTCAGCTTTCTAAGCAGTTCTCTTATCCTATGAGATTTTAAAAGTGATTTGGGGGCTCAGGCCTTTCTCACCTCCCCACACACTTATATTTCATCACACACCCATGGTCTTTAAGTTCAAACAGTTTGTCCTTGTTTAAGGACAAACTTAAATTTTCTTTGAAGAGGGATCAGGTAAAACAACTCCTGTCTTACAGTGATCAAACACAAGTTTTATATAGCATTTTCTAGTTTAAAATTGCTTTCATGTATACAATTTCACTTTAATCTCACAGTAAACCTATACGAAAAATCTTATCCCAGTTTTACAGTTAAGGAAACTGGGCTGCATAGTAACTTCTATTCACAGAGCTACTACAAATGCAAAACTCAAATGTCATGCACCCCAAATCAAGTTTTTTTTCCCTCCAAATTTTGCCAGTTTTGCTATTAGAAGGTGATCGTTCTTTTAGCCTTATTTTATTACTTTTTCAACCCTAGATCATCTGGAAGAAGTTAAAGGACTAGTAGTAAAGGATTTCTCGAGCCTAGAGGAGTGAGTCTTCTGTAAGGCCTGGATTCCAATTCTGGGTATCTGTAGAGACTGCAGGGGGGTTAGGGAGTTTTGCTATGGCCCTGCTCCCCAAAACATTTGCTCTGCTCTTGCCACAGTTTTTATATCTTTTGACTGCCTGATTTCTGCTTCATCTGCTATTTGACCTTTGTGGGCCTTACTTTTTTATATGACTGCTTCATTTCCATTTGCTTGTGTATATCCATATTCCTGTTTCTAATCTTTATTAAAAGACAAATCTGACTGGGTGCAGTGGCTCACGCCTATAATCCCAGCACTTTGGAAGACCTAGAGTGGAGAATTGCTTGAATCCTGGAGTTCAAGACCAACCTAGGCAACAGTGAGACCTCATCTCTACAAAAAAGATCAAAAAAATTAGCCAGGTGTGGTGACGCATGCCTGTAGTCCCAGCTACTCAGGAGGCTGAGGTGGAAGCATCGCCTGAGTCCAGGAGGTCAAGGCTGCAGTGAGTAGTGCTTGTGCTACTTCACTCTAGCCTGGGCAACAGAGTGAGACCACGACTCAAAAAAAATTAAAAAGACAAATCTGACTGTGTAAGTGCAATTGTAAGCAATTGTAAGTCCTGTTGCCTCTGGGACTGCCTCTCCAACTTCATGTCTCGCCTCTCCAACTTCATGTCTCACCTCCGCCACTTACTTCATTTTTTGTACCTTATCAGAACAGACTTGTTACACTGGCGTTTCCCCATATGCATCATTACATTTTGTCTCTCCACCCGGTACACCAACCACCCTCCTTCCTTGTTTTCCTATTTGTACATGTTCTTTAAGGTCCACCACCTTTTCTTAGAAACCTTCCCTTGCTCTCCCAGGCTGGTAAGATGTCC
>NW_007246711.1:529509-555130 GCF_000164805.1 Carlito syrichta | reverse complement strand
CAGGCCTCCTTACATTGATAAAGGCCTTTGGCAAAGTCTCAGGATACAAAATAAATGTACAAAAGACAATCGCATTTCTCTACACCAATAATAAACAAACAGAAACCCAAATAAAAAACACAATTCCATTCACAATAGCCACAAAAAAAATGAAATACCTTGGCATCTTCCTAACCAGAGACGTGAAAGACCTTTATAATGAAAATTACAAAACACTGCTCAAAGAAATCAAAGCTGACACGAACAAGTGGAAAAATATTCCATGCTCATGGATCGGAAGAATCAACATTGTGAAGATGTCCATCTTACCTAAGGCAATCTACAAATTCAATGCAATACCCATTAAATTACCAACAACATTCTTCTCAGACCTAGAAAAAACAACACAGGAATTCATATGGAAACACAAACGTCCAAGAATAGCCAGAACAATCCTCAGTAAAAAAAACAAAGCAGGTGGTATCACAATACCAGACTTCAAACTTTACTATAAAGCTACAATCATCAAAACAGCTTGGTATTGGTACAGGAACAGGTATATAGATCAATGGAGCAGAATTGAGATTCCAGAAGCAAAACCTCAATTCCTCAACCAACTCATCTTCGACAAAGCCCCCACCACCTACCAGTGGGGAGAAGAGAACCTATTCAGTAAATGGTGCTGGGAAAACTGGCTGACCACATGCAGAAGATTGAAACAGGACCCTTATCTATCCCCATGCACAAAGGTTAACTCCAAATGGATCAGAGACCTTTTTTTCATTTGTAGATCCGGGTAACTAGTACCTGCCTTAGAAGGTTGTTGTGAGAATTAAATAAGATCATATGCATAAAACACTTGGAATAGTGCCTTCCTGGCATAATGACTGCTCAGCAATTGATAATTAGTGTTATGGTTAACACTTTGTTTCCTGCAGTGGACTATGCAATCTGATTTTTATCTCTCTACTTCCCAGTTCCAATAAATGATCACTTAGTATGCACTGAATGGATGCTGGAAAAATGTATCAAAGAACTGAAGAGGACTTTGAGATAAGATATTTTAGCTGTTTGAGTAAAATTTTTTTCTCATTTTCGAATATTCTATATTATGTACTCTGTTCCTTTTTGCATCATAAGCTCGGTTTTTCATTTTTTTAATTTTTGTGATAGAAACACAGGCGATCTATCCTCTACACAAAATTTACAGTGTGAAATATAATTTTTTTAACCATAGGTACAATGTTTAGAAGTAGATCCCTAGACTTATTCATTTGCTTAATTGAAGCTTTATGCCTATTGATTAGTAACTCTCCATTCCCCATAACTCCCATCCCAGCCTCTGGAAACCACCATTCCAACTCTTTTGAAATAATTGACTATTTCAGTTATGCCATACAAGCGTGCATGTAGTATTTTCCTTCTCTGACTGAATTATTTCACCTAGCATGATGACATTTAAGTTTCATCTATGTTGTCACATATTGCAGGATTTCCTTTTTTTAAGGCTGAATAATATTCCATAGTCTGTATATACCACATTTTCTTTATCTGTTCATCCATTCATCCATAGATATTTTAGGTTGTTTCTGCATCTTGACTATTGTGAATAGTGTCACGATGAACATGGAAATACTTATATCACTTCAAGATTTGACTTCAGTTCATTTGGATATATAACCACAGTCAGGACTGCTGAATCATGTAGAAGTTTATTTTTAATTTTTGGAGAAACTTCCGTTCTGTTATTCATAGCAGCTGTACTATTTTGCATTTCCAACAACAGTATACATAGGTTCCAATTTTTCCACATACTTAATAACACTGTGATCTTTTTGAATTTTTTTTTTTAATAATGGCCATCCTGACAGAAGTGAGGTGATTTTTTTTTTTTTGAGTTGGAGTCTCACTCTGTCGCCCAGACTGGAGTGCAGTGGCCGCTCCCGGCCACCGCAGCCTAGACCTGCTGGGCTCCGGCGATCCTTCCGCCTCAGCCTTCCAAGTAGCCGGAATCACAGGCGTGTGCTACCACGCCCGGCTGATTTTTGGATTCATTGTAGAGATGAGGTCTCACTGCCCAGGCGGGTCTCGAACCCGCAGGCTCAGGCAACCCACTCACCTCAGCCTCCCAAAGGCGCGGGATTACAGGCTGAGCCACCGAGCCCGGCTGTGAGGTGATATTAATGGCAGTAGGCTTGGGGAGGATTGCCTCAGTGAGAGAGTCAGCCTGGGAAAAATCACCTCAGTGAGACAGAGTCAGCATACCCCAGTTAGGCCCAGCTTGCTGCGGTGGCTGACTCCTTTGGAAGTAGAAAATCTCGTCCTGAAAGTTATAATCCTCCACATGTACCCAGGGAATGGGCTCTTAACTCCCTCACTGGACAAAATTAAAGAACAAGTCACAGAAAGTAAAGGAAAGAACTTTAATTTGAACCAAAAATGCACATATGAGAGAGGGGAGCATGGGCAATCTTCAGCAGAGAGATACACTCCAGGGTGGAAGTAATTGGCTTTTATCTAGTAAATTTTTGTATCAGTTTCATGTCAGTTACAGGCCATAGGGCCATAGGACATTTATGTTTGTTTCAAGCCACAGGAAGTTTGTTTCATACTAGTTACAAATCACAGTTTTAGATAGCAGCTACAAATCATAAGAATATTTTTACCCCAACCTCCTGCTCAGTAATTCTGTATGACCCTCTATGCCTAAGCTAGCTAGTCTGTCTCATTATATCATTGTGCTAGTGACAATTTCACTTCTTCCTTTCCAATTTACATGACTTTTATTTATTTTTCTGGCCTAATTGCTTTGGCTAAGATTTTCAATACTCTGTTGAACAGAAATGCTGAGAGTGGGCATCTTTGCCTTATTCCTGATCTTAGAGGAAAAGCTTTCTGTTTTTACTATTAAGTATAATATTAGCTGTTTTTTTTTTTTTTTTTTTAATAGATGACCATTACCCATTACTATCTTGAGGTACTTTCTTTTTTTTTTTTTTTTTTTTTGAGTTGGAATCTCACTCTGCTGCCACCCAAACTGGAGTGCAGTGGTCGCTCCCGGCCACGCAGCCTCGACCTGCTGGGCTCCGGTGATCCTTCCACCTCAGCCTTCCAAGTATCTGGAACTACAGGCGCACGCTACCACTCCCGGCTAATTTTTTAAAATTTTTTATTGTAGAGATGAGGTCTCACCAAGTTTCCCAGGCGGATCTCGAACCCATGGGCCCAGGTAATCTCTCACCTAGGACTCCCAAAGTGCTGGGATTACAGGCTGAGCCACCAAGCCTGGCCGGTACTTTCTTTATTTACCTACTTTGCTGAGAGTTTTTTTTCTTTTAAATTAGCAATATAGTGTTAATTATTTTCCAATGCTTTTTAAAAAATCTATTGAGATAATAATGTGATTTCTATTCTTTATTCTGCTAATATAGTATATTATATTAGTTGATTTTTTAATGTTGAATCATATTTGCATCCCAGGAATAAATCTCAATTGATCGTGGTAAATGATGCTTTTAATATGCTATTGAATTTGATGTACTAGTATTTTGTTGAAGATTTTTGCATCAGTATTCATGATGACTACTGGAATGTAGTTTTTTGTCCTGGTTGGGCCTTTGTCTGGTTTTGGTATCAAGGTAGTGGCAGACATCATAAAATGAATTTGGAAGTGTTCCCTTCTATTCAATTATCTATTTTTTTTTCTTTTCGGTAGGCTGAGATTGATTAGCATTAATTCTTCTTTCAGTTCACAGTAGACTTCATCAGTGAGGTCATCTGGTTCAGGATTTTGCTTTTGGGAGACATTTTTGATTGCTGATTTAATCACAATAGTAGTTATAGGTCTCTTCAGACATTCGATTTTTTCATGACTTGGTAGGTTGCATGTCTCCAAAAATTTCTCCCTTTCTTTCAGGTTATCTGGTTTGTTGGCATATAATTACTTTTAACAGTCTTTTATGACCCTTTTGTTTCTGTGGTATAAATTGTCACGTCTTCTCTTTCATTTATGATTTTATTTATTTGTGTTTCCTTTCATTTTTTAGTAAGTCTAGCTTAAGGTTATCTTTTCAAAAAGCCAACTTTTATTTATGTTTTATGATTTTTTTATATACCTTTTTATTTCTCCTCTAATCTTTGTTATTTTTTATGCCAGCTTTGGGCTTTATTTGTTCGTTTTTCTAGTTTCTTGATATTTAATATTAGGTTGTTTGTTTGAATTCTTTCTTTTTTTTTAAACATTTATTACTATACACTTTGTCTTAGTACTGATTTTGTTGTACCCCATAAATTTCAGTCTGATAAATTTTAATTCTCATTTGTCTCAAGATATTGTCTAATTTTCTTTTGGTTTTATCCTCCCCTTTCTATTGGTTATTCAAGAGTGTGTTGCTGAATTTTCACATTTGTAAATTTTCTACTTTTCCTTCGGCTATTGATGTTTAGTTTTATTTGATTTCGATCAGAAAACATACTTGGCATGATTTCAGTTTTTTGTAATTTACTAAAACTTATTTTGTTACTTAAGATGTGACCTCTTTTGGAAAATACTGTGGGCACTTGAGAAAAATGTGTGCTCTTATGTTTATTGATGGTACATGTCTATTCGATTCATTTTGTCTATACTTTTTTCCCCACTGTCTATGTTTCCTTGTTGATCTTGAGTATAAGTATCCTATTCTTTATCAACAGTGGAGTTTTAATGTTCCCTATCATTGTAGACTTCTTGTTGGTTTTTCACTTTATTTCTGTTAGTTCCCTTTTTATAATTCTTTGCTTTGGTGTTGGATACATATAGAGCTATAATTGTTATAACTTCCTGTTGGATTGACCCTTGTATCATTACGTAATATCTTTGTTTCTTGTGAAAATTTTGACTCAGAGTCTATTTTGTCTAATCCAAGTATTGACATCTATCCCTGCTCTTATGATCACCATTTGCTTCTTTTTCTATCACTTTGCTTTCAGTCTATGTGTGTCCTTAAATATAAAGTAAGTTTTTTGTGAACAGCGTGCAGTTGTGATCATATTTTTTTATCAGTTAAGCCATTATATATCTTTTGATTTGAGAGGTTAACACACTTGCATTAAAGTAATTATTGACACAGGATTCACTATTGTTATTTTTGCTCATTGTTTTCCTTTAGCCTTGTGGTTTTTGTCCATCTTTTTCTTTGTATTTTTTTGTTGATTTGTTTTGCATTGATATCCTTTGATTTATTTATCTTTTTTTCCATTTGTGTAACTTCTATAGATATTCTCTGTGTGGGTACCATGGGGTTAATAGAAAATATAGTTTTAAGAGTCTATTTTAAACTTACAACTATTCAAGTTTAATAAAATGCAAAAACTCCACAGTTTCATATCTTCCCCTCCACATTTTATGTTATTACTGTCACAATTTATATTTATTTATATTGTGTACCTATTAATATATATTACATTACAATTGTTTTTAATACTTTTGTCTTTTAACTTTTATGCTAGAACTAAAAGTGACTTACCAAGTACCATTACAGTATTAAAACATTCTGTATTTGGCTTTATACTATATATTTACCTTTATCAAATGCTTTTATACTTTTTTATCCTATCCTTTTTAGTGTCCTCTTAATTCAAGTTGAGGAATTCCGTTTAGCTAGTGATGATAAACTTTTTGGGGGGGGGGTCTGGGAAAGCCTTAATCTTTTCTTTATTTTTGAAAGAAAATTTTGTTGGGTTTAGTATTCTTAAATGATAGGCTATCTATCTATTTATTTATTCATTTATTTGAGTTGGAGACTCACTCTGTCACCCAGGCTGGAGTGCAGTGGCATGCTCACAGCCACTTCAGTGCCCACGTGCTGGGCTCAGGCAATTTGTTTCTGCCTCAGCCTTCCAAGTAGCCATAACTACAGTTGTGCATTACCACACCTGGCTAATTTTTTTATTTATTGTAGAGATGATGTCTTGCCAAGTTGCTCAGGTTGTTCTCGAACCCCTGGGCTCAGGCAATCCCCTCACCTTGGCCTCTCAAAGTACTGGGATTACAGGCTTGAGCTACCACACCTGGCCGGCAGGGCTGTTTTTTTTTTTTTCCAGCAGTTTGAATATATTACCCCAGTCCCTCTTGCCTACAAAGCTGCTGCTTAGAAATCTGCTCATAGTTTTATATGTGTTCCCTTGTAATAAGTATAAGTATTTTTTTCTTCCTAAAAAATTCTCTCTTCAACTTTTGAGAATTTTTCTTTTTATAATGTGTTTTGATGTGTATTTCTTTGGGTGGATCTTATTTGGAAATCTTTGGGCTTCTTGAATCTGAATGTCTATTTTCTTTTCCAGATTTGGATAATTTTGCATAATTATTATCATTATTATTATTTTGAGTTGGAGTCTCACTCTGTCGCCCAGACTGGAGTGCAGTGGCCGCTCCCGGCCACCGCAGCCTCGACCTGCTGGGCTCCGGCGATCCTTCCGCCTCAGCCTTCCGAGTAGCCGGAATTACAGGTGCGCACTACCATGTCCAGTTGATTTTTGGATTTATTGTAGAGATGAGGTCTCGCTGCCCAGGCGGGTCTCGAACCCGCGGGCTCAGGCAATCCACTCACCTCAGCCTCCCAAAGGCGCGGAATTACAGGCTGAGCCACCGAACCCGGCGCATAATTATTTTTTAAAACCAGATGTCTGTTCTTTTTTTCTTTCTCTTCTCATTAGACTCCTATAATGCAAATATTGGTCAAATTTGTTAGTGTCCCATCATTTTCTCCACTCTATCTCATTTCTTTTTTTTTTCTCTCTTGTGACTGGATTATTTCTAATGCTCTGTCTTCAAATTTGTTGATTCATTCTTCTGCTTGATTGGATCTGTTGTTGGAACCCATTCATAAAATTTTCACTTGTATTCTTAAGCTCTGTTTGATAATTTTTTAATATTTTCCATCTCTAGAGAAATTCTCATATTGTCCAGACAGTGGTGTTGTCCTCTTGACTTCACAATGTTCACACATTATTCTCTTTATAAAGGCTATTTCTAATATTCTGTTCTCTTAGGTAAATTATTTATCTCCATTTACTTAGGGTCAGTTTCTGGAATTTTATTCTACTTTATTATTTTTTTCTGTTTGGAAATATTATCTTGTTTTTTCATATTTTTGCATCTCTGTGTTGGTGTCTGTGTGCATTAGGCTAAACAACCTCACCTCCTAGACTTCATACAGAAGAACAGCCCAATTAATCAGCCTATCCAAAGATTCTGGGTGCCTTTCAAACCTTTATACTGATCTAACCTGCTTTCTTTGTTCATTTTAACCCCCAGATGTCTAAGGTTTTCCAGGTCTTACCAGTGCACTGGAAGAAGTGAGACTGAAGCAAGCTCCTGGGTGGATCCAGAAAAATTGAACTATGTGATGCTTTATTCCAAAGCTGCAAATTTGGTTTATTATAGCCACTCACTCTGTGCTGAGCCTGGGAAGGAAAGGTCACGATGACTGCCAGCCCAGACTTTAATCTCCGTTTTCACTAGCCCTCATATGGCTACTTTATGCCTGATTTTGTCAGTGCCTCAAGATAGAAAGACAGAAACCAGTCCTTTGGACAGGCCCAAAACATGTGTTATTGGATACATAGATCAAGTCTTGGAGAACTTAGGAAGTTTTACTCCATTCACTCTGTGGTGAACTGAAAGAGTTATGTTGAATTCCAGGTCAAGGCCCTGTCTGTATCCCCTAAGCTGCTGAATTGTACTGGTCCTATCAACACTCCAAGATTGGCAGAAGTCAGATCTCCGAATATCTGCTCACAGAAAAGTTGAGATGCTGAAACTACAGACTGATGTATTCCCATTCTTGAGAAAAGCTTGGAGCTGGGCATTTCCTTCTGAGGGTAGAGATTCTGTTGTGAAGGTCTACCAATTTCTCTCCTGACTTTGATGAATTAAGTTTCACATTTGTAATTCTAAGATTCCTCTTACTGAAAGAAGATACAAGCCATACAAGTAGGGGAATCATACGAGACATATATCAGAAAAAAGAATCCCAGACTTCCATGCTTTCTCTGGCTATAAAAATGAGACTTAAGCACAAATTGAATCTTTACATTTGTTTCTGAATTTTTTAAAAAAGTTAATTTGTCTGTAAATTGTTCCTGGATCAGTGTGTTTACGGTGAAAAAGAGGGTTCCAGAGCTTTCTATTCTGGCATCTTGATTATGTAACTTTTCATACTTTTAATTTTCTTTCCATCCTCTCCTTTTATCTTTTTCTGTCTCTTCTTTCTGTTTCTTCTACTTATCCACTTCCTTTAAAATCTTCATTTTATTTTGTTTTATTTTATATGCTTTTTTTATATATTTGTCATATCATGTCTTGCATCTTAAAATGAGAGGATACATTTATCAGAATTTATTTGGTTCTCTTATAATCTTTCTAAGAGCAATTACTCTACCTAAACTACCTTTTATACAAACTGAGCCTTTTTGAAAGGGCTAGGATTCTTCTTCTTTCTTTGATATTATTTTAACTATCTGGTATATTCTACTGGTATGGCTTTATTTCATTTCCATAAGAGGATACATAGAACTATTACTTTTGTTATTTCCTTCTTACTTTGTTTTGATACTCTGTACCATATACTTTCATCATGAATGTAAATTTAGGTTGGCTATACCTCCTGTTTTATTAGTCCCTTCTCCCATCAAATCCTTCCCTTCTCTCTCAAAACTCCTGAAGGAAAAAATAAGAAATCCTAAAAATTCAAATTTTTTTCTAAATTAGCGGCATTAATATAACTTCTCAGAGTTTGTTGACCTTCTAGTCCCTGTTCAACCCTGTTAAGATTGAAAACTAAACCTTGTCTTAAAAATAAGAATCTGCTATTTATTTTCTGTTGCCTTTGAAGTTTCATGGCATGGGATTCCAAAATTCCTCATTTGGATGGTACTGTTGATTTTTCTCCCAGTTTATCATTATTAATTTATTTTGCTAGATAGTGGAGCAAGAAATACTTATGACACAATTTATTCTTCCAGTTTTCCTAGTCTTTTGAAATCTTGGTTTCAATTTGATTTAAAGTACAAATTCTGGTCTTTAAAGAAAAAAAATTCAGAAATGACTTTGTTATTGGCTCTTTAACTGTAAATGCTCCATGACTCTTGGATGTTATAGCATTTGATTTTATAGTTGATTTTCTAGTGACATAAATTTTTTATATAAGTTAATAGTATGAGAAATCACAGTACCCTAACTTCCACACTTCTTTTGAAAAAGACTATTCCTTTCTTCCAGCTTGGCATATAAAACAAAAACATATTTTTAAATTATATCAGAACCATGAGACATACTATACAATATTAAGCTTCTTCTGAGCAATATTAACACAAGATCTAAAAAAATTGTATAAAAATTATTTGGGGACATGTATGTACATACAAGAGCATGAACTATTGGATAATTCTCTCTATATATGATGTTTTCCTTTGGGTCTGCAATGCTCAGGTTTACTTACCAATAATAATTAAGTGTATAGCTTATTGTATACATTTGCAATTCATTTTGTTGGATGTTGACACAGTTTTAAAGTCTAAGGAAACATTTTCATGGAAATTCATATAGGTTATTCTAAAGTTGAATGTTAAAATACTGTTCAATATCTTAAATATAAACTGACTTTTAAAATAATAAAATTACTCTAAACAGATTTAATATGGTTCTTTTTAATGCAGTAAGTGCATTATATATTTTTTGAAATAAGTATAGAATAAGTTTAAAAATAAATATACACGGTCCATTTACAATACTCCAGTGAAATACATGGGTGTTTCACTACATGTTTCACTGTCAAAAAAATAATCACATAAATCTTCCACACACAGCTGCAATTTAGTGAAATATGCAGTTTTCTGTTTCCTATTACTGTATACAGTATAAATTCTTCTGCTGGGAGACAGATTGTGACAAATTTGCAAACAGCATCTGTATTCATACATTTGAAACATTAATTTATCCAGCAATAAAAACTTTGATTTCCCAAAAGGAGAGTCATGTCTGAGAACTAATGCCTATTTTTGAGACTTAACTGAGTTTTCAATGTTAGTCATTTTCTCATGAGTTACGTGCTCCCTTGGAAAAATATACAACTTAACAGCAAGTACAGCGAGTTAAAAGGGTCACAAAAAACATAAATCTGTATGCCTAGCTTATGTATGTGTATAATTCATATAAATAAATTTTTGACTACCTACACTTCTCATTGTAGAAAATGCTTTTGTTAGCAACAATATCAAAGGAATAACAAGAAAAGCTCTATAATATATACACTGAATTCAATGCTTATGTACTACATTTTTCGAAATGATAAATATTGCTCTGAGCATAAGAGTGAAACTTCTTGAAACAGAAAAATAAAGTCTATGTTTATTGACCAGTGTATTGTTTATTTCCAGAAATAATACAATATTCTAAAATAAACTATTTAAGATTAAAACAAAATAGAATTATATAAGTGAAATTCTAAGTATTTAAGGGGCTTCTTATTTTCTAAAATTTCTTGGAAACTTATCTTTCCTTAAACATGAGCCAATTTCTAATTCCCTTTTTTATAAATACTGCCATAGTGAATACAATACGCAATATAATAACTTCAATCAATCAATTTTTGCTCACTCTATTTTGTCTTTATTTTCATTTTCTCTTTCTCAGTATAAAATCCAGAAATGATCCAGTTATTAATTTAAATATAAACTAAGATCTTTCTAAAACTATCTGATTTTTTAATCACTGATTTTTTTTCTCAATAACTGCTAATCAAAAAAAAAACAAGACATTTGAAAGGGTTTTTGTAAAGCAATTTTTAAAATTACCTAATTATCATAATAACATTCTCAGAAAATAAACAGTCTCACCAAAATCTAAGGAAGAAAATCTCTAACAACTCTCCACAGTACCACACAAAAATCAACCTTGTCCCTTTTCTATTGTTCTACTGTGATCTTACAAATGTTGATAAAATCATATTTAAATACATGCAAACAGTATTTTTAAATGATATACTATGAGGTTTTAAAATTCAAACAGCTTTCTCAGCTATTTGAATAGTGACGATCTGAAATCTGCATCCATGCTGCTTTTTTAATTAAAATTTTACCCAAAGGAAAACAGTATTTAACAGTTTGTGAGCTTACTCTCTCTAGAAATTGTGTAGTGAATTGTTTGCTCATACCATAAGGTGCTCTAGTGTCTTGGGCTTTTGCTTAACTGTCTCATCTTTTTTTTTTCACTGATGTTACACTTTTGACCTAATTTAATTGACATAGGCAATGGCGTCCACATTGTTTTCTGACTGATTACCTGAACAGGTAGTGAAAAATATTCAAGCCACAATTCTGCCTGGGACATTCATTTCAGTCACACTAAGTTGGCAGAGAGGGAGTATCACTCAGATAAAGAACCCAAAGAAACTTTATTTTGCAGGAAGGCAGTGACCCTGGAGAATTCTTCAACCACCACGTTTATGAATTTCTCATTTTTAATTAATTTCTTCTTTCAAGTCAATACATTTTCATATATCATTGTCTCAGAACTGCTGTAAGGGATAGAAAAATCTGAATTGCCTTACTGTTGACATATGTGTTAGGTGTGCCTGACTCTCACCTTCTATACCTGAGGAGAATGTAATATTAGCATCTAGCTTTAAGAACTTATCACTCAACTGTCTTATTGATTTCAACTTACTCTAAAAATCAAAGAAACATGAGATTTTGTTGCATTGGTTTGCTTTGGGTTTACTTAATTTTTCAAAGGCATGTTTTTCAGACATAAAAAAAACTTAGAAAATAAGCCAAATTTTACCAGTTCTTCTTAAAATTTCAAATGATCACTGAGAGTTACCTCAATTCAGTGCATACTTAAGCTTCCTGAAACTTCCTTCACTATGATCACATTTCTGTAGTTTTTGCTTCATTATTCTTTCATGAAAGAGAATGAGAAAACTATATTAATTATAAGAAGAATTCATTTTGTTATTTAATAATAGAGGAAATATTGATGCATTGTCTAAATGAAACCAGGGTGATGTATATATTAAGGTAAAGAATTTTAGGGATCCTCAGAAAAGTGCAATTCTTTCTAAAAAAACACGTCCCACAAATTAACTTGTCTATACTGCCCTGAGAGCTGCGCAAGAGGTGGCGTTCGCTGGGATCCATGCATTAGAGGTACCTGCTCTGATCTTTGTCAAGCAGCATCACTTCTCACTGACATAGGCAATGGCGTTCACATTGTTTTCTGACTGATTACCTGAACAGGCAGAGAAAAAAAGTTCAAGTCACACTTCTTCCTGAGATATTCATTTAGGTTACACTAAATTGGCAGAGACAAAGAGAGAGAGAGAATCACTGAGAGAGAGAACCCAAAGAAACTTTATTTTGCAGGAAATCAGTGACCCTGGAGAATTTTTCAACCTCCACATTTATGGAAGAGCCAAAAACTAGTATCCACTCAGTTGCAACATGACACCATCTGCACAACTTCAAGCAACCATGTGTGAAGTACTCTAGAATTTTCTATCAAATATCTCCAAGTCCATGTCATGACAGGTACTGAATTTTCCCATATGTCTATACAGGCAAGTGTAGACTATGCTAAGACCCCTATTCCACGAGAAGAGACAAAGGGTCATTGTTCGGGAAAAGGGAATAATGAAAACAAAAATGAAGACAGGGAGTCTCTGTGCATCTATGGAGGCACTCATGGTAGGGGATTAGCCATGAAAGAGAAGACAAGAGAAATAGGCTGTGGTTGGAAGACAAGAGACGTGGAAAAGGGATAGAAGGGTGTTTGGGTAGTTTTCCTCACCTATGCCAGTTTTGGCATGTCTCGCTCTCTTTCCTTCTCTTCTCTAATAAACTTTGTTTTGAAATTCAAAAAGAAGGAAAGATGTTCAAAGCCCTCTTGATTTACAACTTTATAACTTGACTTATAATCTTATAATATTTAGTCACTTAGTCTATTACTTTCTATTTATATACTTTTGCTAGGGCCAAGCTTAGGGAAGGGCTGCCTGAAAATTTACTTTTTTTTTTCGCTCTGATAGAGTCAGGATGATGTAAAGAGAAAAATAAATAAAGTATTCTAAGCACAAAATGAACTTGAATTCAGATTTTCTCCTTATATATTATAAATTCTGTATTATTGTTCAAAATAACTAGTTTCTCCAGTTCGCTTTTGCATTTGTTAACTGGGGTTTTTGTGAACAATAATATGTATATTTTTGACACATGTCTGGGGTATTTTGGATGCTAAAGCAATACCTATTATAATTAATACTATTAGTATTAAATTAAAACAGGATGGGCCGGGATCGGTGTCTCAGCCTGTAATCCCAGCACTTTGGGAGGCCGAGGGGAGTGGATTGCCTGAGCCAGCAGGTTTGTGACCAGCCCAGGCAACATCAACATGACGATACCTCATCTCTACAGAAAAAAAAAAAAAAAATTAGCTGGGCATGAGTGCACACCTGTACTTCTGGCTACTTGGAAGACTGAGGCCGAAGGATCCCTGGAGCCCAGCAGGTTAGTGCTGGGGTGGCCATGAGCGTGCCACTACACTCCAGTCTGGACGAAGGAGTGAGACTTCCAAAAGAAAAACCAAAACCAAAACCAAAACAGCCTGAAGGTTTTTGTTGCCTTAACGCAGGCACAGTAGCTTGTTTAAATGCCCTAAGCCAAGGTCAAGTTAGGGCATTTAAGCAAGCTACTGTGTCTGCGTTAAAGCAACAAAAAGTCCCTTTTAGCAGTACATCCTGGGTTGAAAGAATGTTCTTAACCACACTAACCACATTTCCAGCCAACAATTATAAAATAATGGGAATTGTGCAGGGGGTATTCCCGCAGATATTAAGTCTCCTCGAGACCCTCCCTCTCTGTCTTCCTAACCAGTGTCTATCTCCTCTTTCACTACTAAGAATGAGGTTCCTGAGAACAGGCTTACACGGAGGTGAAGAAATGGCAGTCTCTCAGTGTACAAAAGAAGGGGAGTGTGGCCCATGATGAAAAGAAAAGAATGACATTCAATAATGATGACCATAGACAAAAATGAGCATCCATGTGCAATGTTGACAAATACTGAATCTTGATGCAGATCTGTTAATTCTTTCAAAACCAAAGCACTTGCAATGCTGCTGTTGAAAAGCAATATGTAGATCCCTGTCAACAAAATTTACAGATATGCAACTACCCGTTTTCATATGAACATTCTTAAAATAATGATTTATCTGAGCCTATTTTAAAGGCGATAACAATGTGCTTTAATGTTTTTAAATGAAATTGGCACTATGATTTAATCACATTGTCTAGAATTCACCCACCCAACATTTAATATAACTCCAGTTATTAAATTTGTCTGATTTTTTTTTAAAGGAAATAGTTTCTAGTTTAATCAAGCCAAGGTATTCAAAAAACAGAGCACAAACCCTTTCTAGCAAAACCCTTGCTCTAACTGAAAAACAGTTTAATTTTAAAAAGTTTTAATAAGTAAAAACAAGACCTATGTTCTTCAAATATCCATCATCAAGTAAATAGATGTGCATAACCATTTCTTTTCATAAAGATTAGGACTGCTTTTTCAAGTGACAATGTTATAAATGGGCAGAAGGAAAATCCTTTCCATATTTGGCATGCAAATGCAATATGGACACTTCAGTGCCAAATGTGCTATTTCACAATTGCTGATTGAAACCTGAAACCTTTCATAAATGGCTTTTTCTTTGTGGTGATGCCACTTCAGTTTTCCTCAGAATATTTTTATCTTTTCTATCTGTACTTTGCCATCTTTGTTGTTTTGTTTCATCTTTTTAAAGTTCCTATTTTTTCTTTTATTCCCCACGGTTTTGTATCCTAAAATGCTGTTTTTGCTGCAAGCATCACTTTCCATTGAGTTTTGTAACATGCATGATTATGGCAAAGACCTGTGGTATAGACCTCTGGCAGAAAAGTCAAAGCAACATCACTGTTTGGAACTGGCTTGTCGGGAGCCACAACTCCTAACAGAAGACAAAGTAAGGGCTACCTGAATATGGGAAAAACGCTGGCTGGGAGCAAGGCCCCAGCTAAAGCCGCAGTGCCGGAGGCAAAGCTCCATGGATCCTGTTGATGGGCCCCTTTGATCTTTAGGAGTGCGTGCATAAGACAGAAAGTACCCCTTTCTAGTGACAAACAAAGCATTAACTAATAATAGGCGAGAATGATATATTAGTAAAACTAAGGCTTGAGACATGAGAAAAGAACAACAGCAAAAACACAGCCATTAGAGACGCTAGAGAATGTTCTGTTACCTATGTTTCCATGAAAAGCAAAACCATTGTGTAAAAGGAAAATAAAAAACTTTCTCCTTCTTTATTTTTAATGGTTAACAGACCCTATACTAAAATAACACCTTAGATGGGTAAGATGGAGGAGGAAGTTTGTGAGACTGAGACAAGTCAATCCTGAGGGTAGCTGCTTTTAAACATGATTTAAGAAAGTATAGACATAGTAGATATAAATTTGTAAGGTTAAAATGATTTAATAGTATAAGCATAATAATATAAAATAGAATAGTTATATAGATAAAAATAGGATAATGGTTAAAAATAATTAGATAAAATATAATTAAATAGAAAATAAATATAGAATAAGAATAGTCATGTATAATTCATATAAAGGTTGTTAAGTATTATTACATTATGATTCATATAAGCAAAATAAGAATAAAGATAGAAACATAATAGGAAAGTTTATAGGAAATAATTTAAAAAATAATAAAATTAGTTATAAATGTAAACGCCAATATATTGCTGCTAAGTTACATATAAGAATTTAGTTAGAAATATGATATAAAAGAGGTGAGAGTTAAAAGGTTACAGGTAATAATTTTTAGCAAAAGTTGTTTCGCTCCTGTCTTCTGATTTTAACATAATGAAAACAAAAAGGGACAGGGAGGAACAAATAGATCATTGTAAAACGTTTAATTGTAAAAGAAAAATATGATATAAACATTTGTAGGCACATATGTGAGGGAGTTGGGGGTTAAAAATGCCCTATATAAGCATGTAAAGATTGAATAAACTTTGGAAGAGTCCCGAACTCGACCCAAAAAGTTGACTTATGTCGTCTTTCTTCGCCGCACCTGATTCTCTCGCCTCAAGCCCTAACCCTCGTGTTGGAGCTGATCTCTAACAGGTGGCTGACTTGGTCAACTGTATTCAAAATCCTGGGTAACTTATTTTTTATGCCTCACCCATGTTAGGCATTTCTTATGTCTGCCAGGAAAGTATAAAATGAATCATTGGTTAACATTCAATGTCACCCCCCCAAAGTCACCAAAGATTATTTTTTATTCAGTATAGAATTAAAGTACTTGGAAAGAGCTCTTATATTTTCTCTACTTCCGAAGAGGAATATAAAATAAAATTCCTCCATTGTTTTAGGGAAAACTGAATTTGGCTTTTACTTCCTTTAAAATTTATCTTTACAAGATGACTCACTTTCATCAGTATCATTTCCTACTAAGCTTTTAATCTCATATATTCACTTGAAAATCAGTTTTCAAGATATTTATAAATTTTATGGAATAGAATGATCACCAATTCATATTGTGATCATTTTTCACTATTTTTCTGATATTTTTTTCTTATAGTTACAATATATAAGGTTAAAAATTCCATACATATGCTTAATTGCATTTTTAAAATATCACAATATTAACTTTATGCCATTTTTATCACAGAAAGAAATGTCACAGAATGTTATCCAAAAATAGACTGAATTCTCATTCATTGCTTTAAAGAACTTAAAATGGTGCACTTTGGAAAACAATTTGGTAGTTTCTCACAATATTAAGCATAAAGTTATCATACAAACCAGCAAATCCATGTTTACACATGGTAAATTGTATTGTATATGAATGAAGATATTATGTTGAAAAATGAAAAAAAAAGAACCTTGATAGAAAATTCATTTTATGGATTAAGTAACATATATGAAGTGTCATATGTACACTTTCTGTCTAACTGTGTGACACTGTTTTGAGAGATTATATAGCAGGTTGCTTAGAGCACAAAAGCTTCAATTCTGAGCTGAGGATTCTGGAAAAACCTTAAAACATCAGGTACTTTTATAGCCTATTATTATTTACTCATTCAGAACTTTGTGAATCTGCCTCATAATTACAGGTAAAGTAGTAGTGGGTCTCCAGATAGGCTATTTCTCCTGGCCAGCTACTGAGATTTGTATAATAAACCTCTTTAGATGTAACAACTAAAGTACTGGTTATTACTATCTACTGGTGGTGTTTCTTCTTAAGCTAATTAATCCTGGTGTTACCTGTCTTAAATGCATTGTAAGGTCAATTTATTGAAATGCCACTCATGTACAGTTGTGAGAGAAGTCTACTTATATTATGATATTTAGAAATCCTTTTTATTTTAGAATATCCAACATCCCCTGTATACTTCTAATAGTACAAGTTATCATATTAGGACTTCATTTTATAATGTAAAAGTCTATGAATGTACAAATATTCTGTCAATGGCAACACTATTTTTAAGTCTTCCTATTAACATAAAAATACCTAATTGATTTTTTGTTATGTGTGTCTCTTGTCCCTTTAAAAAAAAAAGTACTTCTTGTATTTTTTTCTCTTTTTATTATCCAAATTAAGTAGTCTAGGCCAACATTCATGCTACTCATTCTATGTCATTGCTCCAGTTGTTTAGTCTATTTCTGTACTTCCTGTCTCATGTTCCTCAACTACTCCAGCATTCCATTCATGAAGTAATCCAATCAGAAAGGGTGAAGACCTCTATTGCCTACTTGCATCAAATTCAAATTCCTCTCCCAGATTTTATAACCTAATACCTGGTTTCAGGAATAAATATTAGGTATAATTTGATTCCTTGTATGTAAAAAAAATAGTGTCTTATGTATACTATCAAGTAAATGCTATCATTAATTATGCTATCATTAAATTTGCTATCCTTACTAAAATTAACACTTAAAATAAAAACAGGCTCTGATGTGCTGCCCAGTGCAGTGCCTCCTTCAGAAATGAAGACATAAGTTCTCAACTGCTGCTTCTATGTGACTGAAGATAGCTCTTAGACATCAGCTTGCTTTGGAGACTACCTCAGATAAAGATATTTTTCTTGTCCAAAGTCACACCTCCTTTCATAGGTCAGTGACATCCAAAGATTGAGCATAATGGATATAAAATATTATGTTTTTGAGGAGTCCATGGCCATTGTGGAGCAACAGACTAAAGCTTCCATTTCTGAACATGGAAAAGAGTAGAGGCCCAGTCACTGATAAAGCAAAGACATCTTGAATAATTTTGGACAGGTGAAATGCCCTGAATCCAGCAAAGCTCTCTTTGAAAAAGGAAAACAGAAAGAAAAGTCACCTCCCCCTGCAATGTGTGCCAGACTCGCACAAGTACTGAAGTTCTGTCCAGTAGACAAAAGTGGGTGAGTGAGTCAAAGATGCTTTGGGATGATTCACCCTCTCCCAGCCATCACAAGTCATCATTCCCATGTGGGAGGAGTCCTTGACAGGTGCAGTGGCAGACAACTGCAGCCAAAGCAGAACTGAATAAAAATCCATGCTGCATCAGCTGCTGAGAGTGTGGCTTCCTGCCAGACTGGTGGCTCATGGACAGGGAGGGCCCACCTGAAGAGTGAATACAGCTGACATGCTGGTGGCCATCTGCACAGTGAGATCAGGAAGAACTCCCTCTAAGTTCTGCATCCTGGCAGAACAGAACCCACACCCACCTCTACTGCAGAGAAGTTGCTTTATTTCAAGAGCAGATTATGGACCTAAACAGGGAGGGAGTGGCATGAAAGACACCCAAGCTCTCCCTCAGTGGAAAGTCTCCTGGACTATAAACCACAAACAGCAGACAGGAGACCCATCCCCCAACAGAGTACTACCAGCGGGGGCTGAAAGCTGGTCCTATTATTTTAGCAGAAAGAAATACTGCAGTGACAGAACACGAGGTGTGGCAAAGAGCAGATGTGAATGCCTCTCCCTTTCTTACTGAGTAACATATACTGAATCACAGAAAGGACTCAAGAACAGAGGATAATTGAATAGCTTCAGAGCATCAAATTGAAAGATAAATTATAGAGATCAAAAAGATCCCTGCCACAAATGAGGAAAAATCAATGAAAAAATACAGGTACTCTCTCAGAGTACTAAAGAAACACCCCAAAAAGCAGCTATCAGAGCACAAACAGTGAAAACCACCAGAATGACCTGCCCCAAATGACAACTACAGAAATCAGAGGATGGGTAGCAAAAATGAATAGGAACCAAAAAAAAAAGAAGTAAGATTCATTGAAGTCATAGAGGAAATAAAAGTGGAGTTGGTCAATTAAAAAAAAAAAAATTCCAAAAAAACAGAAATGAAGAATGTCATCCTGGAAATTAAGAACACAGTAACAAGCATAGGAACTGGGCAACCAGGCAGGGGAAATAAACTCAAAGCCTGGAAACCAAAATATGAATTAACCCAGTCTGTCAAAATCATAGGAAAAAAAGCTCAAAAAGTTGGAGCAAAGCCTCTGAGAGATGTGGGACTATGTCAGGAAGCCAAATCTGAACCTAATGAGTGTCCCTGAAGGAGAAATAAAAAAGGAAAACATCATCAAACATGCATTTCCTGAAGTCATTCAAGAAAACTTCCCACATCTTGCCAGTGAGGTAGCAATCCAAGCACAAGAGATTCAGAGAATCCCTACAGCTATCATATGAAAGGACCAACCCCAGGGCATATAGTAATCCATTTCCACTAAATAAGTAAGAAATAAAAAATTCTAAAGGCAGCAAGAAAGAAAGGTCAGACTACCTACTGAGGAAAACTCATCAGAATTACTCTAGATTTATATGCAGAAACAGTACACGCAGGAGGAACTGGAGTTCATTTTTTAATGTTCTTAAAGATAAGCAATTCCAGCTAAGAATTATCTACCCTGCCAAGCTAAGCTGCATCAGTGATGGATAATTAAAATCATTCTATGACATCCAGTCCCTATGATAATATGCCATGTCCAGACCAGCCCTTCAGTAAACACTTAAGAAGGTGTTGAACACAGACAAAAATAAAAAAATGATTATATCCATCACAAATATAGAGACAAGCACAAAGTTAACAGAACCTACAGAGCACTCACAAAAATGAAAATATTCATTTATATACATATATACATATATATATATATACATACACACACACACAAAAGTCAAAACAAAGCAACCCCCAAGTGCCCTATGACATGGGTAAACTTTCACATTTCAATAAACAATCTGAATGTGAATGAACTAAATGTACCACTGAAAAGACATAGAGTGGTAACTGAATAAAAAACATGATACAACTGTGCTGGCTCCAGGATACTCATCTCACTGCAAAGGAAGTTCACAGGCTCAAAGTTGGAGATTGGAAAAGGATCTTTCAGGCAAACAGAAACCAAAAGAGGGCATGTGTATCTGTACTAATATGAGACAAAGCAGTGTCCAAACCATTAAAAGTTTAAAAGAATGAAGAATACTACAAAATGATAAAGGGTTTAATCCACCAGCAAAAAATATACATCATAAACATATATGCACCCAACACGGGAGCACCAGCTTTTATAAAACAACCATTAAGTAATCTAAGAGAGGAAATTGACTCTCACACAATTATATTTGGAGACCTGAATACCCCACTAACAGCTTTAGATAGATCACTGAGGTTAAAAAACAACAACAAGGAGATATGGAACTTCACCTGTTGCTTAATCAAATGGATTAAATAGACATCTACAGAACACTTCACCCAATATCTACTGGGTACATACTCTCCTCATTAACACATGGAACATAATCCAAGATTGATCACATTATTGGGCAAAAATCAAGTGTAAACCAATATCAAATGATCTAAATAATACCATGTATCTTCACAGATCACAGTGGAATAAAAATAATTATCACCTCCAACAAGAACCCTCAAAACACACCAAGACATGTACACTAAACAACACACTGCTAAATGACTTCTGGGTCAACACAGAGATCAAGACAGAAATTAAAAGATTCCTGGAAATTAACAGAAACAAAGAAATATCTTAATAGTATCTCTGGGAGGAGCCGGGCTCGGTGGCTCAACCTGTAATCCTGCACCTTTGGGAGGCTGAGGTGAGTGGATTGCTTGAGACTGCGGGTTCGAGACCCGCCTGGGCAACTTGGCGAGACCTCATCTCTACAATAAAATCAGCCGGGCATGGTCTCACGCACCTGTAATTCCAGCTACTCGGAAAGCTGAGGTGAGGGATCGCCAGAGTCCAGTGGGTCGAGGCTGCGGTGGCCGGGAGTGGCCACTGCACTCCAGTCTGGGCAACGGAGTGAAACTCCAACTCAAAAAAAAAAAAAATGTATCTCTGGGAGGTCATGAAAACACTGCATATGCACATCAAGAAAACAGAAAGGTTACAGGTAGGCTGCCTAACATCTCATCTAAAAGAGGTGGAAAGACAAGATCACCTGAATCCTAACTTCAGCAGAAGACTCCAGATCACCAAGATAAAGTCAAAATTGCAAGATATAAAAGACAGAAATATGATAGAAAGGATGAACAAGACAAAAAACTAGTTCTTTGAAAGGATAAATAAGATTAATGAACCCCTGGCCAGATTAACTGAAAATAAGAGAGGAAAGTCCAAAGAAACAATTAGAATACAGAAAGTGAAGTCATAATTGACCCTAAAGAAATTCAAAAGATTATCAGAGATTAATAAAAACACCTGTATGCAAATAAACATGAAAACCTAAAAAAAAAAAGGAGAAATTTCTGACATCACACAAGCACCCAAGGTTAAAACAAGAAGAAACTGAAGTTCTAAACAGACCAATAATAATCCAGGAAATTAACTCAGTCATAAGAAATTGCCCCACCAAAAAATGTCCTTTACTAGATGGTTTCCTAACTGAATTCTATTAGACATACCAGGAAGAGTTGATATAAATCATATTAAAAGTATTCTAGGCAATCAAGAATGATGTTCTCCCAAAATCATTTTATAAAGTCAACAGTATATTGACACCCAAACCTGGGAAAGACCCAGCAAGAAAGGAGAATTATAGGCCAATCTCCTTGATGAACATAGATATAAAAATTCTCAGTAAGAGTCTAGCAAATCAGATCCAACAACACATCTCAAGCTTTATCCACTAAGACCAGGTGGACTTTATTCATGGAATGGAGGGCTGGTACAACATTTGCAAGACCATAAATGTAATTCATCACATTAATAGAAAAACCAAGAGCCACATGATTATATCACTAGATGTAGAAAATGCATTTGACAAAATCCAGCATCTCTTCTTGATAAAAATCCTTGAGCACCTAGTCATAAAGGAGCATTTCATACAACAGTAAGAGCCATCTATAGTAAATCCACAGCCAACATTTTGCTCAATGGGCAAAAAAGTTGGAAGCATTCCCCCAAGAGTGGGAACAAGACAAGGATACTCTAATCCCTCCGGTTAAAAATTGTGCTGGAAGTCCTAGCCAGAGCAATCAGGTAAGTGAAGGAAATCGTGGGTATCCAAAAAAGCAAAAAAGGAGTTAAGCTATCACTCTTTGTGGACTATATGACTCTATACTTTGAAAACTCTGTAGTCTGTCAAAAGGCTCCTTGCAATGATAATTGACTTGGTAAAGTCTTAAAGTACAAAAACAACATGCAAAAGACAGTTGCATTTCTATACACCATCAACAACTAGGCAGAGAACCAAATACAAAGCACAGTACCATTCACAGGAGCCACAAAAAATGAAATACCTTGGCATACATCTATTCAGATATGTGAAAGATCTTTACAATGAGACCTACAAAATTCTGCTCAAGGAAATCAAGATGACACAAACAAATGGAAAAAACATCCCATGCCATCTATCGGAAGAATCAATATTGTCAAGATGTCCATCCTTCCTGAGACAATCTACAGATTCAATGCAATACTTATCAAATTACCAATATTATTGTTCTCAGACCTGGAAATGACAATACAGGAATTCATAAGGAAACAGAAAAAAGAATGGGTAGCCAAAACAATCCTCAGCAAAATGAACAAAGTAGGAGGCATCGCACTTCCAGACTTTGAACTTTAGTACAAGGCTACAGTAACCCAAGCAGCCTGGTATTGGTACAAGAATAGGCACATAGATCAACAGAACAGGACAGGACAGAGATTCTGGAAGCAAAACCTTAGTCTCTCAACCAACTCATGTTCAACAAAGCCACCTATAACAATGACTGTGGAAAAGAGACCATATTTAGCAAATGTACTGTGAAAACTGTCTGACAATATGCAGAAGAATGAAACTGGACCCCTACCTATCACCATATACAAAGATCAACTCTAAATGCATCAAAGATCTAAATATAAAACTAAAACTATAGGAATCCTAGAAGAAAACATAGTAAACACACTTCTGAATTTCAGAGTAGGCAATGAATTATTTACCTCGAGCCCAAGAGCAAATTCCATAAAAGCTAAGCTAGATAGATAGGACCTTATCAAACTGAAAACCTTTTGCACAGCAAAAGAAACCATCAAGAGAGTAAAGAGACAACCCACAGAATGAGAAACAAAATATTTGCAAATTATGTATCTGACAAAGACCTAACATTTGGATCTATAAGGAACTCAAATGCAATGGAAGAAAAACAAACAAGCAACCACATTAAAAAGAGGGCAGAGATCATGAACACTCAAAAGAAGACATACAAGCAACCAACAGACATGAAAAAAATATTCCATCTCACTGATTATCAGAGAAATGCACATCATAACCACAATGAGAAACCAGCTAACTCTCGTAAGATGACCAGCACTAATAAATTAAAAAAACAACAGATGCTGGCATGGGTACAGAGAAAATGGAATGCTTCTACACTGTCGGTGGGGTGCAAGCTAGGTCAACCTCTGTGAAAAGTAGTGTAGTGGTTCCTAAAATAACTAAAAATTGACCTCCCACATGATCCAGCAATCCCTCTCCTGGTAATATACCCACAGAAACGCAAATCATTTTACAAAAAGGCCACCTGCACATGCATGTGTATTGTCACACTATTCACAATAGCAAAAACATGAAACCAACCTTACTGCCCATCAAAAGTGGACTGGATAAAGAAAATGTGGTAATATACATGTAGGAGTGCTACTCAGTCATAAAGGAAAACAAAATCATGAATTTTGCAGCACATTGGATGGAGTTGGAGACCATAACACTAAGTGATCTATCACAGAAACAAAGAGTTTAATATCACATATTCTCATCCATAAGTGGGCTCTGAACTTTAATCCCAATAGCATAAAGGAGGGATCGGCAGTCACTGGGTATTGCTGAGAGGGAGGAAATTAGGAGGGTGGGAGGCAAATAACACAATATGTACCTGGTTCTATGCCAGGGGGCATGAGGGCCAGTTAAAAGCCCAAACTTCACCTGTATGCAACCTGCTTATGTACTTTTTCCTCACTTGTACCCTACATCTCTATATTAAAATAACATTTAATAATTTTTGAAAAAGATAAATTAGAATGGCACAAAAAAGTAAAAAAGATATTACATTTCCCCCCCCAACATAGAACAATGCCGAAGATTCAGACTCCAAGTTTGACTGGGTTCATCATTAGTATTTCATCAAACTTAAATCGTCTTTTCCTTTCAAATCCTGCTTTATTCTTTGTCCTTCCACAGTTATTGATTCCAAGGGCAATCCCTGACAAATGTTCTGTGATCTAATCTCTGTCTTGCAGTCTGCTCCTTGTGGAAATCAATCTATAATGAGGGCATTAAGCTATATGTACAAAGTTATGACTCTATTATTTTGAGTATGCTTTTCTCTCTACAGATACCCCTTCACTTTTTCCCCCACATTTAATTCTACTTATCCCTCATAAGTCCAATTCAACTTTTTCTTTTCTTAATTCCTTCAAGTGCTCTAGTTCACACTGATTTTTGCCTTTTTAGGCAATTATCGTATGTAAGGACAAGACCTCCACCTCAATAAACAATGATATCATAAATCTGAAAGTGTCTCATAAACAGCAAATGAGCCAGTGTCAGCATTGACGTGGTCTCCCTGGAGTGCCTGGAACTATGTACTTTTTGTTTTCTTTCCCTCACAATCCTAATCCCTTCCCTCTACCCACATAGATACAGTTTGAAATACAAAGTATATTTTAGCTAGATTTTATTAAAACAATAGAATCTATGACTTCCTATGTACAATTTTTACATCATAGCAGTGGTAAAAACCATAAATAAAATGATTAATTTTGGAGAATTAGATTGATGACATCTTCACATGATACCTAAATGTAATATGAAGTTACATAGCATTTGGGCAATTATTGAACTATATAGTAGCAACAGTGCTGAATTGTATGTGATCATTTCCTCTGTAATCAGCATGTCATGTTTCATAACTTTGGAAAGTAAATATAGCTGCATTGTTTACTTTTTAGTGATATGAATAAATGTACTCCTTCCATTGCTTCTTTTTGCTATGTTATTATTGTGAAAATAAATAAAGAGGGAGGAGGGAGGAAAGGACAAAAGTACGGAGGGAGGGAGGGGAGAGAGA